>NW_020224354.1:38280-68469 GCF_003070985.1 Temnothorax curvispinosus
AGAGAGAGAGAGAGAGAGAGAGAGAGAGAGAGAGAGAGAGAGAGAGAATAGAGACGCGTTACCTTCATTTGCACTAATGGATTGATTTAACGAAGCAAGAAACAAGGAAAATATTTAATACGCTTTTAGCAACGCTCTCAAATTATCCGATATTCATCACGGGCGACGCGGCGTTCGAGAAGATGGACGGGTAGGTTTTAATTAACATCGATGGCCGCATCGAGATTCGTATTAACGAGTAACGAGAGGGGGGAAGGGGAAAGGACGAACGGCTGTTGCCGCCGCACAAACTCTGGAATTATCCGGGAGCGTCCACCGATTCCAGGCCGAACAAAAGAGACGGAGGAAGGAAACGGAGTACGACAAAGGATGGTCCAGAAGTGGGTTCCCCTTCGAGATGGAGGACGCCGGCAATTATAGAGATCGGTTCGCTGCGGGGAATTGTCTTAACGTTTTCTCCGGTAATTGCGTCGTATCACCCCCCACGGAAAAATAAAGAAGAACAGCGCCGAATAACCGGAGAAATAGGGAGAGAGAGAGAGAGAGAGAGAGAGAAGGAGAGAGCGTAAGACCGCAGAGGGCGAGGCGAGCTGAGAAAATCGCGAAAAGGAAAAAGAAACGACGAAGAACAAAGGAATGGATGAGGGGGCGGTACGGCAAGAGAGCCTGCAAATTGTCGGCCATCCTCTTCAGAAAGGGGTGCTTTCCGTCCCGACGTTCCGTCACTCAGAACAGATCCTCCCTCTCGTCCCTGTGCTCCTGTCCATCTCCGGTGTCGCCGCGATCGTTCGTGAGAATTATGAAAGCCGGTATTTTACCTCCCATTGTGCCACGATGCTCGACGATGCCCAACGTCGTTTATTTCTTATGAAGCCTAAATAAAGCGGCCAATAGAGAAATCGCAAATCAACGTTGACTGGCGGCGCGAAATGAATTGACGCTTAGTTTATTACCGGGTATTGTTATACATTTTGTCGAATATACCTTTTCTACGGTTTCGTTGATTTAACTGGGAGGTGATTCCTTTTTTCCTAAAATTCATTCCTTCCAATTAATTTCCAGATTATGATTATATTTAAAGAAAATTTGTTTAAATTTAAATAAACGTGAAGTGCGGAGTTAAAATGGACCATCCTGTTGAAATAAGTTTAGAAAAATATATGAAAATTTTAAACGTTGGAATTTTCATGAGATAATGTCATGTAATATGCGCAGCTCTTTTATGAATATTCCAAGCCGCGCTTAAAAGCTTGATTTCATCCGAATAAAAGATTGTTATGCTTTACATCGAAATTCTATAAATAAAAAATGAGATTTTGTAATAAATTGTGTTTCTGATATAAATATGAAATGTGGATTATAAATATGTTTGCATTACAAACTAACTGTTAAAAAGGGAGTGAAAAAGATAAATTTAATTTGAAACAAATATATTTTTATATAGATATTTGTTTGTGATTTTTTACACATACTAGAAAACCAAATGTGTCTCCATAGAGTTAGAATACTTCGCTTCATGGTTCATGCTTTTCTAGACACGGTGATATTGACTGTATTAAAGGAATAAATCTGAGTTTCTGGTGTCCTACGTGTTGCTCGCCCGTGAATGCCTTTCTTATCCCAGGTGGTACGCCATGCATTCAAATGAGCTGCAAACAGGATCGAGAGTATCGCGAACAGGACGAGAAATGGGGTTGGGCGGCGGAGAGTGGAAGCCGGGGGTGAGTGGAATAAAAACAAATGCGAGGGATACGACGAGCGTGACGGAAAGAAGAACGAGCGATACGGATGGAGGGACGGCGGCATCGCGGGATTGTAAAGATGACGGGGACGACGATAAAAGATACGAAGGATCGGGGGCATGTAATAAAAAGAAAATGGTCGAAATGGAGATGGCGGTGCTCCGACGCGACGTGGCAAAACCGCACCGGAGAAAATTAAGGACTAACGAACGAGGGACGGGGTGAAAAACAAGGTGGTCGTCCTGTAACCCCGTAAAATTGAGGAAAACACACAGATATGCGGAACGCATACGAGTCCGATGATAGAACATGCGAGGCGCGAGAAAGAATGAGAAAGAGAAGGAAAAAAAATTGGAATGACGAGTGCGCTCGAAAAAGCGCGGGTGGTAATGCAGGGAGCGCCGGTGGATGAGAAATAAAAGTGGAACGAGAATGAACGACTGGCTAAATAAGGGGGAAATATTACGGCGGAGGTAGGAAGGTAATAGATAATGGTGGACGCGACGAATAAAAGGGAATTGTACTAACCGGGAAATATACGAAACGCGCGGAACGCGCCGTGGAGAGAGGAGAGTTTATACTCAAGAGAAAGTCTGAAGTACGAGAGAAGCGAGGTATCTCGGAGCGAATTTGCCACGGATATATCCTGGCAGGGTATTCCTCCGAGGATCTGAAAAGATAAAATCGTTGAGTTCCTGATCGCGAAATGAAAGATGCTATATTAAAGTGCAAGAGATCGCAAAGTGTATCCGATAGAAGGGGATCAAATATTTGCTCGAAAGGATAGTTGCAAGTATAGCTTGTCAATTTGAAAATATTTTATATATTTAGAATCTGTTATTATTATGCTAATTAATATATAATTTTCCCCGTAACATTTCATACCACTCTTGATATCTCGGTATAAAAAACCGTATAAAATTATAATCGCCTTTTGAAAATAATTGTCGGGTTAATAAAGCTCATTAAACCTTAGCCTCGGTATCTTTTGTTATCGGATCACTGATTATCATGATGAAATTCGCATTAACGAACTCATTAATGTTCGTTCGTCGCTGTATTAATCCCACAGTCGGCCAATACCTTCTCTTTGAGACTATTACCATCACACTCACGGTGCACAAACTTCTGTATCCTTTTTACGTATTTACGTTCATATGAATGAGCGACGATTAATTTCGTTCCAAGTGATTTCGACAACGGTGATGCAACTTTTGCTCGGTAACGCAGGATTTGTCGTCCTTTCTGCCGCTGTATCGTAGGTAGCGAAAGATAATCCGGAAAAAAGATGCCGGAAACGACACGTGACGCGATGTTGGTATTAAAACGTAAGTAGAGGAGAGAGATAAGGGTTGATAAAGTCCCGGCAAGGGTGTAATTGCGCCTAGTCTGGCGACTGCTGGCCGGCGCCGCGGGCCGCTTCAACCTCCGATGTCTTCTAATGTAATTTTGTTCGCGAATCCCAGAGGCGGACGCGGATGAGGACAAATTAGGTTAGGGGTAGCTCTGCGGCTTGTGGCATTTCGCTCGTAATTCTTTCCATCCCGTACTACGGCGTAAATTAGTCTACACCCCCTCGCTCCCCCGCTTCTTTACCCGGTGGCGGCTCGCTTCGGGTAGAGTCCTCCTTTTTCGTCCTCGAGGCGTAATTGCGCGCGCGTCGCAATCTACAAAGTTCTCCTTTATATCTTTCATTGTCATTTTATTTATTTATATTAACCAGAGTTAAGTTGTCTCCGCCGAGAGTCCGCGCCGGAATAATGGTCGGTTATTTCATCTCGAGGCGCTTTGGATATATTACGCGGCTACGATAAAGCGGACAATCTTTCAGCCGCGACCGAATTGAATTTAATCGCGAGGATTTACCGTATCGTTGCATCCGCTACTCGTTTCCCCTTTCATTCCGTTTCCTTTTGTTGCCTCCAAACCCTCCAAACCCGCCCTTATCGTTGCGCATCGCCCCTTTAATTCGAATAGTTCCGTAGTCAATTTGTGGACCGGAGTAAACTTGTCGAGCGCAACGGGAAACAGAGCACCGAGTGCAAATTAGCCACTTGAATTTTTACGAGGTCATCCCCTTTTTTATGTCGCAGCTGTCTTCCATTTTGCTTTCAGATTTTCCACAATTCTACCAGTTTGATTTCTATTTGGAGTGTTATTCTCTAATTTTTTTATCACACAATTGTTCACGATATATTTATTTGCTTTTATCGTGTCGTTATCGGAGTTCAGTACTATTATAAGTATAAATAATAACTACGACATCTTGTATGTGTCTCTTCCGTGTATATAATATAAAAATTTCATCCGGAGTCGATTTTTATTAGATATATGACAATCGTGCTTACGCTTGGTTCAGTATAGGTAAACTTTCTGTCTCACTTTCTGTGTCGCAGGCGTCTTGACGCGAGAGACATTGCCGTGTCTCTTGATTATTCATGTAGAGAAAGAACTGTTGCGAAGAAAGTGCACAATGAAATTTGAGTATTTAAAATTTAAAATATCGCGGAAATATAGCGATGGTACCTAAATGTAGCTCAGATTTTTTTTAAATAAAAGAAATCGATACAGGAATCGTACCACACGCGAAATTATTATTTATTTTTTTGGCTCGCGGTTTTGTTCGACAAACCGAATTTTTCCCGTTAATGATCGAATCGAGATGCCGATGTATTGTCACACCGATATACCATCAATGATAATGACAGCGCGTTCGTTAAGCAATAATTGACCAGCTCGCCATTCGTACGGTGCATGCTTATTACGAGCGAGAAATGTAACGAGGAAGAGCTCGATTGTTTCGCGGCGGGTATATAAAAACTATACAAAACCGGAATCAAAGCTAACATCGTAAATTCAAGCTGCCGTAAATATGCAACTTTTTTCCTTATTTTTTCCACGCTTCGATGCAGATAACATAAATCGATACGATGTAAAGCTGAAAGGTATGCATAAGGAAATTTACAAACTTATATTCACGGTGAGTGCACCTTTATTAATATTATAGAAATTCGACGTCGACCATAAAGATTACAAATTCAAATCTCGATAGCTACCTTCAATTCCACCAATTTTATTCAGGATAATTTTATGTTTACAAGTTTTCGTCTACAGTTTTTCAAGCTATTTTTATGTTTAAGTGATCGATGTGAAATATCGCTTTAGCAGCTGCAAATTGTCTGCGAATTGAACGATAACATCCGATTCGCATTTCGTGTGCATGACAACCTCATTTTACAAATACTTCTCGCGGCAAGCTACGAGAATCACCATTTTCACGTAAGCATCGCCCGCGCACATTTGCCTAAAGAGCAGGCATCTAAAAAAAGACTCCTCTTCTTTTTCCTCCCGCCCGACGATGAAATTCTACGTTTTGCGAGTATACCTAGGGCAAGAAAAATCCAAAGGAATTTCGCGGTAGCCGCATATTTTTTGCTTACGATTATGTTTGCCGCTTGTGAAAAAAGGAAGAACACCACCGCGGAAATACTACCACCCGTTTTCCGCTCCCTGCGGCACCTCTAACTTCCGTGAATTTCTTTCCATCGTTACGGAACGCATTGGGGAACAGGTGTGCTAAAACACTGTTTATACACCCTTATTTTTACGCTATTCTGCGATTATACCCTTTGCATGTAACACCATGTATAATTTAGCTGCGTAATTCTCAACTTTTTCTTTAATAATGTCATCTTACAAAATTTAATAATATCATCTTATAAAAATGTGGGCGACTGGCTGTCTTCTTAATTCTGAATGAAAAGAATTCATGCCCATCTAAGCTCAAATTACCATCATTAGGTGGATGTATTAATTGCAGTTAATCAATAGGGTAAAAAATATTAATTGCAGTAAGTAAAAGAATAAAAAGCAGATAAAAGAAATGCGTAATTAGAAATTAAATTTTTAATTACACTTTTTCAGCTCTCTATCTAAAACTTATACATATTTGTTATCACAATTCTGATTATTCAGTTGTCCGATTAATTATTCAATCCTATTCTGTTTGTATAAAGTTCATCCAACTTCATCCGTTTTGTCGAAATTATTGTCCTATCTGCAGCGGACCGCACGCTCGTTAATGTGACCACGGCTTAACATATATCAGGAAAATGAGCTGGGCACAACATAATTATCCTTTTCTCTCATGTGAGAGTGAGAAAGAGAGAGAGAGAGAGAGAGAGAGAGAGAGAGAGAGAGAGAGCGCCGAGCTAGTGACATGTTACTTCGCCACAAGTGTATACACGTCATCATATTATGGCCAGTAATGTCGACCCTATTTAACACAACATAAACTAACCACGGAGTAGGTATGAACTAACCATTAAAGATAAGTTCAATCCCGCTGACGCTTGTATCACCTCAGAAATTTCTTCAAATACTTTTTTATCACTAAAAGAAAAATGAAGGGAACCGCTCAGATTCCGCTTACGGTAATATCCGCTTACGTTATCACATCGACGTGGTGCATCCGACTGCGCTTTTTCATTATACGCATGTAAACCTCGGGTCCTTTAATTTTCTACCGACACCGTCGAGATCGAGGAAAAGCTCTATTTGCGCAGTTCGAGAGAGCGAATTGTCCTTTGACGAAGGATAATGCGCCTCGTGGACTTGTTATTATTCGCTGCACTCGACCTTTTATCGAATCGTGATAAAACGTAAGCCCATCTGTAATTTTTTATAATGTATACTGTGTCTGGGGATTACTCGAAATCAGTAAAATACGATTTCCACTCGCCTGGTGGAAAAGTGGAGTCGCGACGTCATATCGCTCGTTATCGATATTGTTTCATTCGTAATATAATTTAGTATTGAACTAATACCTGAAATTATTCGGATAATTAATGTAACGTAAACATTACACTCTGTTATAATCTTCAGAAGAATAAATTCGTTTATCCGCGTCAGCATCTATACTTAGTCACATAACTTACTTACAAGATATTTCAAAAAAAGAAAGAGAGAGAGAGAGAGAGAGAGAGAGAGAGAGAGAGAGAGGAGAGGAGAGGAAAGAGTCTGAGCGTGGCACACGTGCAGATTCACACGCGTCATAAAGAATATCATTATTGGAGACAGGATGATTAGTTCTCTTTTTCAGCAGAGGTTCCTCTCACCGCACATTTATTTCCGATGTCCCATTTTCCATTTCGCTCGCTTTGACCCCTTTACTATCACGTTCGCTCGAATTTCTATTCACAGCGGGCGGCGATGCTTTTAACTTTGATGAATCATTTGAATTCAACTATGAATCATTACTCGAATTCGTGCAACTGTGGCGTATGAAAAAAAAGAGAATTGCGAGCGATAAAGGGTTTTTAATCTTTGAGCCAAAGGATAGAAATTATGCATTTCTACATGAAATAGCGAGAATGATTGGTAGGATCGACAATTTTCTACGTTATTTCTTCTTTTACACATGGATAGCGTCGAAGTACTTCAAATTTGACAATATTGAGCGTTGACGCGGCACTCGCAAAGATAAAACCTCATCGCCGATAAACGGGAACGCTGTCATAGCGCTCACGAAGAACAGGCTGGCTGATAGCGGCCTTAGGCAGGAAGATAATTATAGTACCGAGTTTACCGGATATACCAGAGTGTACTATGCAGAAGCCTCCGCAAATTGTCGGCGAGTCAGGTTTGCCCGGTTACTACCGGCCGATGCTGCCATTAACCGCCACGCTGACACACATCGCGCGCACATACTTGTTTACTGCGCATACAACTTTAACTCGAATAACACGGCTAGCAGATAAAGCAATTAATGGAACAAGGAAATTTGTGAAAATCTCATTATTGCACAAAATAAAGTCATTGACGCGAACACTTTCTTTGTGACTAGATATATGTATATACGGGTAGCAGAGATAAATCGAGAAGTTGCTGAAGCTAAATAACTGTTATTTGATAACGAATGGACAAAATGAAATAAATGATATATGTACGGTAGATATTTGTAGGATGAAAATCGAGAAGTTGCTGAAACTAAATAACTTTTATTTTATTTAAAAAAATGGACAAAATGAAATAAATTAAAAATTGTACTCTGGAAGAAAAACCTGTTATTTTTATATTAATACACAATATGTAAAAAATATATACCTACAGGAATTTGTGAAAATAATATTACAAAATATCTTAAAAATACTATAAAAATATTAAAATTCAGTGATATATGTTTTCAAAATGATGACCATCTGAACTTGCAATAATAAATGAATTACTTTTGAAAACTATTAGATACACTTTCTATTAATATATATCTGTGGCTTCAAAGAATTTCAAGTAAATTTCTTGTAGAGAAATGGTCACTCATTTCTCTGAAATTTTTTACCATATAGATATAGCATTGAGTCGTGCAACCAATCAATTCTGCGTTTTTTTTTTTTAATATCTATTTTGTACAAATTTATAAATGTATATTTTTTTAACTATGTTATTAAAGATGAAGAATTTTTCTGTAGTATTTAATTCATTTCATTCTGTCCCCGTTTATTATAAAATAACAACCATATATAGTTTTAGCAACTTCCTGATTGTTATATTGTGTACATTGAAGCCGAAGAATACTTTTGTTACTTCAATTACGAGTGTTTCAGCTGTACGCAGAGATCGAAAATATTTTGTAAGCTGGGAGCATTCAGTTTTTTATTAATAAATTTTCCATGCACTTCTTCGCGCGGTCAGTGTTTACACCCACAATCTTCGTTTTTTTTTCACGAGGATGAGTGTAATATTCTGCCGCGCGGCAACGAATGGGATATAAAGTTTCAGTGTTGAATACTGTCTCATTTTTTCGATGTTCCACAGTTGCAAGCTCGCCTCTCGTTTTTATGGACATGTCGCACGGAAAAAGAAAGCGTATTTCCTCATTAATTCTCTAAGCTCGGCAGTGTACTCTGGCGTATGCGCGCGCGCGCGCGACATACGGGTTCAACACCACCGAGTTGTCGGAGTCGACAGCGAGCAACGTATGCCAGGGCATCGCGTGCGGTCCCCGTGGGTGTGAAAGGTAATTCATAACGGAGTTTAACAAATTGCCCGGAGAGACGCTTACGCCCCTCCTTCTGCATCGCGCGTTTACGTGCGAGTGTCATCGCGCGGCGAAATTCGTGACACATCACGTCCCTTTGACTGTCTTCGAAGCAATAGGAAGACGTGCGGGAAGGCGTGGGCCCGTATACCTTTTTATTCCTTCCCATTCTTTTCTCTTCCTTTCTGTTCTCTTACATGCGCCGCATGTGGAATTTTATATGTAACCCGGGCGTAGAGAACGCCCCGGCCCAACCGACGTCGAGACTGTCGCCAGGAAAAGAATGGTCGTCTGCCTCGTATTACGTTGACTACTACCACTGGTATTACTTCCAGCCGGGAGCGAAAGGAATAGTCGCCTGTCTCGCATTACGTTGACCTCCATGACCATCAGTTACGGCTATCAGACTGTCTAATTTAAGATCCGCCGCGGCTAAATGTATCGTTAATACCACTGTGACACGGGTACATTTGGAAACAGAGAAATGTGCGTGTGCAATTTTCTCCGGTTAATATCTGACGAAAAAAATAAACAAACATTTATAAACGACTTTATTTATGTATAATTCTTTTACCAAGTAACAATTTATTTAAAAAATGAAGAAACAAAATGAGTGAGTAATTAAAATTTATACAAGCAATTACAAGAAAGTGAAATTATTTAATAATGTTTGGAAAAGTTAATACAGCTATTAAATAATCATCCGAATGAGCTGTTGGGAGTAACTGATGCGCTTTCGGTGCAAGAGCATCCATTTACTTTTTTAAAAAATTAACAAAGTTTTATGTAAAAGATGCTTTCAAGCGCATTATACATTTAACACGTACATAAATTACCACACCGAATATAATGGTAAACGCGGGCACTTAATTATTTACGTTTGCTTTTATGCCAGAGCTAACATCTCAGAGCTCAAACGTCTCGACGGCGACGTAAAAGACTATATAATTCTGATTTGGAGGCATTGTCTGGGTGTATGCCATTTTCTACTGTTAAATATATAATACATATCCGAACATTCTTTCCTCCGTCGCACACCATCAACATCCACTCGAGCGCGCGGTTGTATCTCCGACGTGGATCCCCCCGACCGACGTCGAACGCACAGGCAGGCGTCGCGCGCGTCTTACGCGCATACGAGAGCACACGTCTGCATAATGTATACGAATACGAAAACTGTAGTCGGCCCGACCGACCGGCGGCACCGTGGAGATCGAGAAGAGGAGCGTTTTTACTCCGCCGTTCCATTATTTCCCCGCATACGAAAACCCCTTGACGTGGCCTCTCGCGGCAGGTCTCCCGTTTAGCGATGACTTATGTATAACCGCGTAACTTTTTATCGCCGGCCACACACGTGACGCTTCTCTCGACCCATCATGAATATTTCTATGTAGCCGCAGTGTGACCACGGAGTTTGACGCAAGATTAATCTCCTCGCTACGTCTAGTATTATATTTTATAGATACGGACTATATACGCAAAAAAAATATTACGTGATAATTATGGGATTAATTTTTTGTGAAGTCTCAGAACTTAAAATATGAATTATAACTGAAAGATTGCTGACAATTTCGTCATTTTTCGATCTCATCGATCTTCTCTCATAATCGGGATTTAGGCAAATTACGGTATACTCCGACGTGGAGTGGAAAGGACTATAGATCGATCTCTCATATTTAAGGAGCACAGACTAAGTCCAAGGTACTCTGCAGATTTCGTCGTCGTCCAATCCTATTTCAGACAGCGCCCTTTTATCTCATTCGTTCGTAGAATCGTACGATCTGGATGAGAGGTGGTGCGGAATGGGAATGCTTTGGCTGTATTTGCTTTATCTGCCGGCGTACATCTCCGAGAGATAGTCAGCCGATCGTCGCTAGGTGCCGAAAGGGAAATAGACGTCGTTACTCTTGCCCTGCAGCCTGCTGTCTTCGTGCCTCGCCGTGCCGTACCGATGCGACTGGCAATCGACATTTCCGAATTGCACGCCACAGCCATGAAATATACTTACAGTTTTCTCTCACACGGTCGCGTAGCGCGCCGTTGCCTTAAAAGTCCCACACGACTCCCAAGAGGAAATCGAACGATGAGCTTAAAATACTTGACATTAAAGTTTCAGTGATCCCGGAGATGCACTTCCGGCCTTTCATCTAGATTTTTCATATTTACATTGCCTTTACGCGGATTCAATCTCTTTACAATAACGGAAAATAAACGCAATAGAAAAATATTTGAGACACTCTTGAATATCATTTTTATTACTGAAAATTACATTTTATATTTTTACGATATTACATCTCGTGTTGCTTTTCTCTATATTTTATTTTAAATTACCTACTGCAAATATTTTACATCAATTAATAAATGCATTAAGTTAAAAAATTTTTTGGCATAATAATATTTTGCTATCTTTTAATTAAAATATAGGAGATTAAAGTTAACATACAAAGGATTAATTTTGGGAGCATTTGTCTTTCAATCGTCATTAAAAGCACATTAATTTCGCAAAAAGCTCAGAAAGCGAATTGTAGCACCGTTGTAGCTATTATACCTGACCTTTTTTTTTATGATATAACAGCTCGCGAGTGAGGGAAACAGTGTTGCGCTTTTCTACAAATAATAGAATCGGCATCCGGGAGACTATTAGGGAAGAAAAGGGCTGCGTAAGAGGAGGAGCGTAATGGTCTCCTTACGCGCCCCTTTTCAGTATAGCAATCCGCCTTAAGGGTAAGAAGAAATTCGCCCATTATCCTTCCAACTTGAAGATACCTACGTCGAAAATGGCATGTAACACCGCTCTCCGAGTGCCGTTATAAAATTTTATTATACATCCACGATAAGATTTTACGTTTGGTTAGAGTTGTAAACTCTTTGGCGATTATAGAAAAATCCACAACAGTGTTAATACTTGCGATTTACTAATTATACACGTATGTTGATTATTTACATTATAACTTCTGCGTTGATAATTCACACAGTTTACTATATTGCAACAGTTTTCGATCTTTATCGTATATTTACTCGCCATTTTCGATTTCACACGTACAACAGATTTTACTCAATTTTGGCCACAAAATGATGATTTTCGTCAATTTAAATATTTCTCAATTTCCTGAAAACCTTCAAACTAGCCTTATAATATTCATCGCGCGAGAAACGCAATGCCGATTCATCCGCGAGGAAACCGCGAGGAAACCGCGAGATAACATTGCCGGCATAACGCAAATAATAGATTCTTTTATACGCAGCAACAAAGCCAGCTGGCGCAATATCGACGCGTGCCTGTCTGTTTCTCTCTATCGGCGTTGGAGGAGCCGCGGCGTTACAAAAGAGCGGCAGGGCTATACGGCAGAAAGGACGACGAGGGTTGAGCATTCACGAAGAGATGAGGAAGGGTGGGCGTAAGAGAGGTGTGTGAAAGGAAAGGAGTTACAGAATGCAACGATAACGCGAGATTTATGCAGCCGTGCACGGCCGAAGAACTTGCAAATGCCGCTCGCAACTTTTTCTCGTTCGTTCACCCTTCCGCCGCGCTCTCGCGCGCTGCGCTGCGCTGCAGCTGCTGTAATGCAGTTGCAGTCGGGCGTAAGCCTCGGCGAAAGGAAACTTCGCGAATTGCATTGCGCGCGCTCGGTCTTTTGTGTCGCCGAAGTTTATCCGCGAAGATGCATCGGTGCCCCCGCGAAAACTTCGGTCTTGTCGTCGTGCTGCGCGAGTTGTTGTCGCCAGTGAAAGGCCGAAGGAATCGCGGAGACCGCGAAGTAACAAAAGTCGACGGGGGACAGATAACAGATAGATAACGGAACTTTGTCCGCAGTTTATTTCTACGTGCACTGTATATTTGCCAAAATCTTTTAACGCGGAAATTTAGAACGTCGACCAACGATGATTTTCGATGCGATTCTATTTAAGAAAAAAATCGACTTGACGCCAATTATCATCACCTTTAATCGTATCACCAGTTTCAATTAATTCGAGGATTTATTAGACTTTTCGAATTTATAAAAAGCGATAGAAGAATATAACACTTTTTATGCATTTATAATTCATATTATCATAAGATACGTATCATCCGCGTCTATCTCTTCGACTTTTCTGCCTCCATGATGTTTTACAGCCAAAATACAATGTTGCATTGCACGAAATCATGTATAAAAAGAGAAGACTTTCTCTCTCTTCTCCAAAAACCACATCTCAATTCGTTTGTGAATCACTATCACGTACGGCACGCTCTCTGATTATTGTTATTTATTTCTCTCATTTTTCCTCGTTCATGAAACAGTCTAATTGCACGAATGTGCATCGGTACTTTTGCAGGTGCACTGCTCGCGCACGAGTATTTTCGGAAGCTGAATCGTTGAATCAGTGCACCAGTAGCATCAATGCAATAACAACAACAACGACGACACGACGACGACGACGACGACGACGAATGCAAGTGTCATGCGATATTTCAATTTGTAACATGTTTTCAGACTTCCGTGTGTCGCTTTTAAAACGTCCGACAGTTTGGCGAGACTCCAACTTAATTCAATTTCATTTCTCGCAAGGAGTTGCGGCCGGTTGCACCGCACAGGTTGTATACGACGTAAATATGTCCCAGTTAATATGTTCTCATAATCGTCCTAGCATTTCATTTGGATTACAGAGTATATCATAACCAACAATATAACAATTATTCAACTTTATTAATTATTATTACTAAACATTTAATAACCTAGAATACAAATCAAATTTATATTAAATTTATTGAAATATTTCGTCGGATTTGCGGAGTATCATTTCAGATCTATACAATTAGAGAATATTCACGCTAATATTATAATAAAGTTGTGTGATATGACAGTATGATACGTCAGTATATTAATAAATATAACTTTATTACTATGTTTAAATACATATTGCAATGTATTTATACAATTATTGTAACGTATTTATACAGTCAATTTATCAGGATCCGCTTATATAGGGTAAAGTAATAATCGTTAACAGGATAAAACAAGTGTCCTGACTTCATCATCAACATGCTCGACGTTTACAAGACAAGAATTCTCGGAAGACTTCTGCAATATGCATATCCTATTTGCTTAAATTATTCGCGCGCACTCGACTGTACGAGAACGCAGCGGATCAATGACGTTATTGCAAATCCGCCAAATACAGAACCGTCTACGAAATCCCATGAAACCGGAGTCATGTCCCAAACCGCAAATTTGTTCCAAACACATTCAGATACACGTAGACATGCGTACCCTTTGCATACGTGATTGCGATTATGTATTACGGCTATCTAAAGTAACTATGTAGTCCGTATAGTGCGGTTGAGTTCTTAGAAGAAAAAATTTATCGGAGCATTTTTTTCCCGAATGATCTTTTCATTTAAGCAGAATCTATAAATTTACGCATGATTTGGTAAAGTAAAGTTTGGTTTAATGACTTGTTCTCATTTGAATTATAGCTAGATTGTGTATGATATAGATAGAAAAGAAAAAATTATTTAACTAGATCAACTTTTCTTAATGTTGGTCTAACGTAATCGATAACTCACAATCAGCCAAAAATTATTATGTGGCACAGGAATACAGTTAAAGATAAATAAATAAATAAATAAATAAATATGCAATAATATTACAATAATACATATAAATATAAATATATGAAAATGTATTGCACTGCGTGTCAAGTGACGCCAAGTAAATTGAGATGCATCGCGTTGTGTCGAAGTAGACTCGTCGTCGTTTATTCCAGTCGCTTTCGTTCGTTGAGAACTCGACATCCTCTCGAAGGGAACCGAATCAGGCGATACGTGCAGTCGCGGCGGCGGCGCGGCGGGGCGGGGGTGTGAGCAAAAGCTAGGAAAACCTCGGAGAAAGGCTTTGCGCACCTCATCTGAGATCGTACGTACTATTTTCTCGCTGACTTGGCGATATTCTAGGAGTGCCTGCAGGTAAATTTTGCGCACCCTTCATCGTCGTCGTTGATCCTCTAACGCACCATTTGAATTTCTGTCATATATGTAGGAGCTATATGTATAATATTAGAATACTATCGAAATGTTTGTGTAAATCGTCTTCGAAGTAACAAATATCTTTTAGAAGTTAAGTCAACAGTTATGAGAGAGGGAATTAATTTGTGATGAAATTATCATGATTATTATGATGATTTCAACGATAAATTTTATTTCACAATGTCTTAGACGTTATCTAAAGGTCGACGATTCGCTTTTTACGTGAATATTAAATTTGTCGTCAATATCGCTTAACACCTTCTTCGAATGCATTTTCCGTTTTCCGAGTGCTTAAACGGGCGTTATTTTGCTCCGATTCGCATCTCACATTCGCGTTTCTTCCACACGTGTACTTCTCGCGGAGCAATCCCGCAAAGGCATTACAGAGAAAACGACCTCACGTGCGAGTACATTCTCGCCGTGTCGACGATAACTTATAGGTACTACTATCAGAGTCTGCTATCTCTTTCTTCTCTCTCTCTTTAGCTTTACCAAGACCACGACTCTCGGTCGAACTCAGTCTCGCTCCTCTTCTCACCTTTCCTCACCGAAGATCGTCTTTTCTTCCCCTTCCGTCTTCTTTGAGGAGGCGGTAATTGGCGGGAACCTCGACGATCCACTCTTCGAGAACCACTTTGGTGCACCGTCAACCCCTTCCGCCTCTTTCTGCTTTGCCCGCGGGCGAAGAAAGACGGTGGAGCAGAGAGGCAGGGGAAAGACGAGGACGATGGAGAGGAGACGCCGTGACGGAATGGGGGGGAAAAAAATCAATTTTCAGGCGGCTCCTTTATTGGCACCGATAGCTGCCGGTGCACGGGATCACGATGGAAAAAGTGGAATCGGGACTTGATCGTGCGGTGAATGATAAGAGGAATTTTTCGGAAATGCATCCGCGCTGCACTTTTTGATCGGATCGCGAAAGGCTTACACGAGACGTATTCCCCGGAGTCGGTGGATTAATTGGATTTTCCATTTCAATATAACGACCGCGGTGGTTCGCGGAGGATGTGCGCGCGTATGCACGTGATGTTTAATTGGAAATAGTTCCCTTTGAGACTTCAGCGCTTCTGACAATATCGGCGGCTTTTGTTTTATTGTATAAAGCATGAGCGACAGTATGCGCGTCCTCGTTTTGTGATTATGTGGCACGCAGATTAATCTGTAAACCACTCGACGTCCCTTTGCTCTATGTCCCTCCGCTTTCCATCCTTTTTGATCGTTTGTTAACCAGACTTATCACTGTTCGATTATCTTACGATTTTTACTATCAATCATAAAAACCGCTATTCGTCGGTTGCCAATAAGCTGCAAGAGCTGTTTGCAAAGTAATGTTTATTTGTTATATATTATTACCTTCACGATATCGAGACGCCTCGTACACGATCGTAATTGAATATTTCTCGTCTATTTACTATTTTACTAGCTACGCGCCATCAATACGCGCTACTTATAATGTTTCAAGAACAGCATCCAATATTGCTACGCGCGACCCTTCGTTGCTTCTCACGAGAAATATGATCATCTACGTATTCTACACTGCTGGTTGTTAAGCGCTCATGTAAAGGGCGCAACGAGAAAATGCAAATGCTTTGCGCGCGACTTATAAAAGCACCGCCGCCGCCGCCGTCGACGAGACGCTGTAGACGGAAAATTAAACTTTGCCTGAAAAGCATAGAGAGAAAAAGAGAGAAAATAAGAGAGCGCGAGAGAGAGAGAGAGAGAGAGAGAGAGAGGAATGGAGGAAGGCAAAAATGGAAATCGACAGACACCATTACGATGAAACGAACCGCGTGCGCGCATCCTCCCGAGAAACGAGGAGCCGGAGGAGGGTAAAGAGATTCACGGATGTTGATTGGATGGAATCCATGGCGCGCAAGTTGGATGCTGGACACCTTTTTTAATCATGCGATCACAGAAAGAGGACTGACTAGATGGTGGCAGGGAGAAGGGAGGGGAGAGCAGCGCTTTCCTTCGCGCGGAGGAAAAAACACAGGAGCCGGAGCTCCGTGTGCCCCGCAAATACACTGGCCCTTTGAGCGACCCGTCGTTGAAGTCGCGCTTCTGCGGATCTACCTTTTTTTGCCGATTCCCCGACAAGGACTGTTCCTTTTTCCACCGAGACGTCCACCAGGATTGAAAATCCGATAGGCCCCTGTGAAAACACGACGGCAAAATCAAGCTCCTCGCAGATTTCGGTTAAATGAATCGCGAAGATTTCGTTATGGATAACGAATGCTTTGAGAATTCCGACAGTTTTGATGCGACATTATGAAATATCATTGCGTTTTTACATCAATTTCTTAAAAAATTTCCTCTATTGAAACTGTAGACTTATATCGAAATTGTAATTGAAACTGTATCGAAACAGAAGGAACAAGAAAGATGAAGAATGTCATAAGAGGAAATCGCACGAAATGAAAAAGAATTAATTAAGTTATGGAAATTTAAAGAGGTCAGTATCTTAAGTCGCTAGAATAAACCAGTCTTTCATTATAAAAGCTTTGAACATTTCATCAGAATATTGTTTGGAATTCTCTTTGTTTTACTTTCCTCAACATAAGTACAGATTTACTAATTTGAGGCCTAAAATTTAAGTCTAAAATCGAGCTGTCTAAACCAGAATTATTTCAGCTCGCAGCCTTCTTTTTGAAGAACAAAGTCTAAATATATTTCGTAAATGTTTTCCTACACAGTGCTAGAAAAAGATGGACAATTTCGTGGAAAAATTTAGACATAAAAAAAATCGCTGGTAAAAGAACTTTGACTTCCACGAAATGTGCAACGGGGGAATAAAATGTCGCCGGTGGCATTTTAAATAAAAAGCTGAAAAGCTTTTAAAGATATCTGCGATACATTCATCTCGATAGTTCACTCGAGCCGGGAATACGGAAACGCGACATGGGTGCCATTGGGTGCCGCCACGCGAATGTCATTCGGGCGCGCAGCCGATCGTTTATGCAGTCAACCGGTCCCGCGACATCTGTCATCAATCCCGACCTGCAGCCGGCGCAACGTTTCCGCCGATGTGCAGCCTTAATATCGACACGTCGATGCGCGACTGCTATTCCCCCCCCGTACGCGAACGCGGCAATTTCGAGGTCGACCAGCTCCACTCGGGCGTGCTAACTAATGCGCGGCTCGTTGCAGCTGCAATCGCAGGCTGCGGCGTGAGAGGGAATTGGTTGATTCATGCAACGCTAAGCAGTCAAACGAACCTTGTTGCGCGTTGTTTGATCAACTTGACGCCTCGTTGTGTGCGATCTGAACGATTCGCGTCGTTAGCGAGCGCGCATTTTGCTCTGCACGATGCAACGCGACGCGCAACGTACAATTACTATCATGCCCGCTTTGTTCTATTTTTCTGTCTTTCTCCCCTTTTTCATGGTTAGCGCTACAATTGTCAAAGAGTATGCAGAATAGGACGGTAAAATAACGATAATAATAACGATACAGTTTGCAACGTTGAAATCTTGCGCATTTTATGTTGTTCATATAGTAAATATAGTTATAATCGCGCTTAAAACAGTTAAAACCCACTTTTGTAACGATGTAACGGATCATAATACGTCACTAATGAATTGCACGACTGTTCATCACGGTACATGTACCTATATAACGCATAATGACTTTTCCAACATCGCGTGAGACCGTTATGCAGTCGCGAAAATTTTACTCTCATATTACATTAATCTTTAATGTTCGAAAGGACCATTATCAGTTATTATCTCCCCGTTAAAACGCAGAAATCATAAACTTGTATTATTTGAATCGCTATCCGATTACGGCCTAAAGTACCTTCGACGACGTTGACGTACCGTGGGTCCGGCAAATGTTACGTCGCTTTAATAAATAATCTGTGTCATAAATCGTGCGATACGACGGTAACGTCTGGTAAGCCGCTCTGCGGGAACTTCATCGTCGGATTGCCGGGGTACAAATGCCGCGCCAAGGGGAGTCGCCCCTGAGCTGACGTCATTATGTGACAATCATAAAAATTTTTACGAGCACGCCCCTTTCATTTACGAGCCGTCAAAAGGTCCGGCGAAAGCATCGCGAAAGATTTGCGGCTACACGTTGCAGCTGCGCTTTTATCTCTTCCCCTACCCCTTCCGCCCACCGCTTCTTATCGAACCTCATGCTACGTGATACGTTAAACTTTGCCGCAGATTCGAAAAGCAATTGTCGTAAAAAAAAAGTGAAGGATACATCCGCCGTAAAATTTTTCCTGAACACTATAATTTACGCAAGAAGTTTTATACGTGTTTATACTTGGTTTTAACTCTTTGCGGAAACTGTGATTTTGTACTTGTATTGTGCATTTTATGCGCGCTAGATAAAACATTTTATCGATATGGCGCGCACAATATTTAACCATTGAAAATAAATTTGGAGAATCTCGATCAGTTAGAAATCGTTAATTGTTAATGAACGTTTTCATGCTGCTCACCGTTTTCAATTTCATCTAGATATTATTTAATCAAGTATCTCTCGTTTCACGCAAAAACGATATGCTATCGCGATTTCGAAAACTTTAGTGGTTTCGTTTTTAAGCAAAAAATCACACAATCGAGAGAATCGAATGAGAAGTTGATTAGTTTGCTTCGCGCTTCGCGTAGCGATAACAATTTCGCACGAGGCCGCGCGATATATTTCTCAGCAGGCTGCAGCGTGCGTAACACAACAATGGCGCAATCACGCGCGACGTGGGATTGGAAAATAGGTAACGTCGAGTGAAACTCCACGATTAAGAAGTTAATCGAATTCGCGAACGGTCGGAATTTCGATGGAGGAACAATCCCGACGCGATTGCTCTCGCGAGAACGAATCACCGCCAACGGAAGGCCGCGAAATGAAAGGGGATACACGAGGGAAGAAGAAATAACGAACTTTAATCCATAATCGAGAAAAAAGGGAAAGGAAGATGTTGAAGAAAAAAGTAAAAGCAAGAGAAAGAGAGGTTTTGATCTATCTGATAAAATGCATTCGTCTCGGATCTATTATCAGTTTCTCATTATCCGATTAGAGAGATGTGCTATAGATCAAACGGACAATCGAATCGTCTCATCGGATCTCAACAGTTTTTCACGGAGAACCAAACGGGGCGGTGGCAAGGGGACGTATTCGATCGTTTCTTGCAGCAGCATTTGTTTAACCAGTTTGAACAGTGGCATTATCGAGAACAATGAATCAGCGTCACGGCAAATGAGCGGGCGGGCCAAAAGGGGGAGGGAATGGGGCGTACTCGCATTATTAATCATATTACGCAAAACGTAGCGTACATTCTTCGCGCGACGTATGCGACAGATGGACGGACGGACGTTAAATAGGATCGAGCCGGCGCGCGGCGCGAGAGACGAACAGCCGTGGCTGAATACATATTCCAAATTGTCGGCGACTGTTTTGACGATAAATATATATCACGCGCAGACTGCGCCCGTGCGAATAAATCACGCTGTACTGTAAACAAGTCCCGGTCTGGCTGCACCGAAGTTGTCTCGCTCGTTGCAACACCACGGACGGAGTTTCTCGCGTGATCGAAGCGAGGGGCTCCGATCGGCTGGATGGAAATCTACAATTTTTTTACCTCTCGAATTAAAGTAGCGAGAAACAGTTTTTACCGGCGCGGGCGACCTGTCGAAAAATGTTGTAGGCACGGATTTTCGAACAAATGTTCTTCATCTCGCGCACGTGAAAAGCGCGATTCTGTGTTCCCTTTTAAAAGATTTGTTTGCCAATACATTTGATACGAACGTTGTCTGTTTTTTTTTCCTTTTTTTTTGCTTCAAGAAAATCAAATATCACGTGAAAATAAAGTATCGCGAGCGTTTTGCCCGTGTTTAATAAATATTGAATATTTACGTTTGTTGTCGCCTACATTTATTATGAGTAAATTAAAATGACGTTATTTGTAAAAGTGCTTTACTACAAAATTAAATAAATAAGCTTTTTCGATATGTGGATAAAATCGTATTTATCCACAAACCCGACGCTGCAAACAGAAACGTTATTTCACAGATATTGTAATGAGATTTATGCAGAGTTGATAAATAGAAATAACACTACTGTCGTGTGTGTCACAGCTCGCTGTCACAGTCGCGTTATTAACTCGCATTGTTCCAACATTCATCGACGCTCTGCAAACACTATTCCACCTGTCCACAGTGATTTTCCACAACTTCGCGCTCTGTTCTCTCAGCCAGCGATAGCGTCACTTAACCCGGCGCGGCCATCGTCGTTTTCCACGTCGGGAAAAAGAGATCGCCGTAATTATCGTTTTATAGCGGCCACGAGATTTCTAACCGACCGCCACGTAGCCTTTATACGTTCGTTCCTGGTGGAGCGCGACGGTAAACGAGAGAAAACGGGAATTGGCGACGATGGACGCGACCTTTGTCAGCCGTCGGGAGACCGGATGTTGAATTTTCCGCGGAGATAAGAGAGTTCGTAGCCATCCTCCTTCCATCTTCCATCCCCCCCCCCCCTCGAAAGTCCTCTCTTTCCGCACTTTAGTAATTATTTGCTGGGCGTTCCCCGTGCGGCCGATAAAACAAAATCGATACTCGCTTAAACAGAGGCAGCGAAACAGAGGAGATGCATCGGCGAATGATTTGATTAAAAAAATATCACATTACGAAATTTGTTCTCTTTTATAAATAATGAAAATGTTCACGTCGTGTGTCTCTTCTCTTTTAAGGCTCAATTAATATTGAAATTCTTGAAAGGCTTATACTCGGTTTCAGAAATATATACTGTGTTTTAAATTTATAATATATTAATAATAATGCAGAAGGTAAATTATACAATTAGAAAGAGAATTACCACGAAATAAACGTTTATTTTCATTAAACACGGTTATTTCTGCCGTCTCCCTCCTGTTTTTATTTTCTTGAGTTTACCTCTCTGCAGTCGGATGTTATACGGTCGCGTTGTCGCTAATGGTTTTAAAGTCTTTATAGGATTAGAGAGGCGTCTCGGAGCTGGCCTGCCGTACGGAAGATTAACTAGCCGACGACTTTCTCATTTACCTTCCGCCGTTCTAGATCTCATTTCGTCAGGCAGGAAGTTTCCAAATTGCATCTATTACCCCATTACCCGCTCAAATCACGTGATTGGGGCAAGTTGCCCAAAATGAAGCAGATATCCTCTCGGCTATACCGGTGCACAAGATGCACGCCGCTTATGTGCGAAGTAGTAATTCTGCTAGATAATACTTGATGATCAGAATTAATATAAATACGTCAATAATAATATGTTCAATAATAATGATATAATTCAAAAAACTAAATATCTCGAATTGAGAAAGGATTGTCAACACCGACAAGATCGATAAGAGAATAAATAAATGATAAATTTTATAAAACACAGTGGATTTTTTGAAATGTTTTCTCTATTATAAAACTGCTGTTTATTCTCAATTTTTCCATCTATTTCATAGTGAATAAAAGCAAAATTATCCGATACTGTTGAGTCGAACGTCATTATGGAACGTTAAAACCATCAAGATTCGATATATTACGTTACAGCCGCAAAATGTTGTTGAACACCACTTTGTGTGTTAAATTAGTGGAATAAATTGCGCTGCCACACTGATGAAAGTAATTTCAGAGCTTTCATCTCTATGAGAGGGGAGAAACATATGAATGTGCGATTTACTGATAGTAACAGGCGAACCAACCACAGCTGATGATTGTCTCCGGTCTCTTGGTGAAAACTTTTATCGGTTCCGCGCGAATATTCTCGTGTAACTACCCTCGAGGGAGCTTCACTCTTTTTCATTCATTCGGAATCGATGCGCCATGAAGATGACGTGCTCCAACCTGGCAAAATTGCAAGTTACACGAAAAAAAAAAGAACTTAATCTCGTGCGTATATTTATCATTGTTGTGTGATATAATTATCCGTTTGTATATTATTTAAATCTTTTCTGAAACTCACGACTGAAAACTGTACTTGCCCGATCGGCACAAACCGAATACATTTTCCGAGATTGCTTGAGACAAAAGCAATTGTCTCCTTGATTTAAAGGATGCGCTACTGCCGCCGCGCGTATACACGGCGACAAGTTGTTTGCGCTCGCAAATCTTAGTTGCCGCTTTGTGTACTCAATCTTACGGTATTCTTCCGATGTAACACCGGGGATATTTCTGTTAAAAATGTTTTTCCAAGAAATTTTACTAGCTTAACGGTCGAGCACACTCTTAAATGCTTAGGCATAAAAATCATAATCGTGAGACATAATAACACCCCATAAATATGAAGAAACAAGTAAATGAAATATTGAGCATTAGCTTCCTCTTTCGCTTAAATTCTTTCCAAGCAATTTATAGTGTATATAAAAATAGAATACTGGTACGAACATAAAAATGAAACATACATTACGATACATATACTACTAAAAGAGATGTACGAAGCGCATACTAAGTATATTTAAACGATGAAAGCTAATTAATATTCCGAGTATCTAGATTTTTAATTGCGAGTAAATAATTTACTAGATAATTGCGTTGCGTTAAATATTCCATACGGAAAGGCTCGGTAATAACGCCGTTCAACGCTCCCAAAGTTTTCCGTCGCGCAAGATGGATGCCCGAGCAGGTGTTCCGTTTCCGAAGACATTTTATTTCCTTAGGAATCGGCCGAGCGCGAATGATTGAGCCTCGCATATAATCCCCCCCAATTACTTCGTTAAGACGCGAAAGTACTTAGTAAACGAAATATTCGTTTCAACCGTTCTTGGCGCTAATAATCGTTCAACGATGGTTCGCTTCAATTGCCTGGGATCGGACTACGTGTCCTTACAACCCGCTCTTTTGTCCTTTCTCTCGGGATTACGATCCGGCCAGGGATCTGCTTCAAAGCCCGCTTTAGTCATCGCCGGGAGAGATGGGGCCGACATTTGATTCCTAGTTAATTAGCCTTCCCCAGGCGAGATAGATCTCAATTTACGTTCCGTGAAGCCGATCTGAGTTACAAGTAACACCCCTGTAAGATGAGAACATGCCGCTTCCCTTTATCCCGCTTCCCCCCCTCGCAATTATCTCGCATGGAATGTGCACCATTCACTTGCACGCGTCGGGCCCTTAACCACCTGTCATGCATTATGCAAACTGCATAATGTGGACGTGGCAAGCCGTTATGTCGAATCATTGTTCTTTCACCAATATTAACATTAAAATTAACAAAAAGTAAAATGGGATAAATTAAGAGAAAACGTAGAATAAATTAAACTAACGAGTTTTAATATTATTTATTATTATAAAAAAGGAATTTATACCATTTTTTCAATAAGAGAATTATCTTGACATGAATGCAAGCTTATGACAAGTATTCATCGTTTAGTTGGCGTGTATTTCGTTCAGAATGCCGCTGTATTGCCTTCATACCGCATCTCTTTTCGAATCTGTTCTCGATAGCACAATCTCGGCATTGGCTGAAGAACGCATTATCGTTATTTGTTTCTGGTATTACGTTCTCATTTATGATCGCGAGAGCTCGACGTGATTCCACGATTCGCGGGATCCTCCATGAATGACGGCGAGAAACGATGATAAGACAAAATCGAATGGCTCGCGAATTATTGCGATGTAAGCGATTATTGAATTCCTGGAAATGAAACTTTATATGAGCTCGATATTCGCGCCGTCCTCTTTTCCATGGTTTATACGAGGTTTGTCCATATAGGTATATCGCGATCGCTCGCTTGCCGGGCTCGATCGATTGTTTACTACTGCCGTCCGGAACCCGTCGTCCGCCACGCCGTATCCTTTAAAGTTTTTCTAACCATATTGCGCACTCTCTCAACGTGCTCTGTGACGTCATATTACTATCTATAATAATAAAATTATCATAATAAAAACAATGCTATTTGTATAATGTGATTATATAGTGCGATATTTCTAATTCAGTTTATTCATTATTGTTATAATAAATTAATTGCAAAGCCAAATATTCCAAATATCTGAGAGTTGATTATTATATTACACTTTATTGACATTGCCACGATAAATACAAAACATTCGATATCATTCGCTTCTATTTGTTATTCGATATCGAATTTCCGATATGGACGAAGAGTCGAAAATTTTTCCAAGGGGCAATAAAATATTGAACTTCCGCAGTATACGCGGCTCACGACGAAGCAGTAAGCCACTCGGTTTCTTTCTCAACGGTGAAACTTTCTTTCGGCTAGTTTCCGCGGTGAACTTTAATGCAGCTGCTGCGCACTGTGCTCTGTTCGTACGGAATACGTGATTATTATCGGCTTAATGAAAACGACGCCTTCCGAGTTTCGCATCGCGCTTAATCGGCTGACAATAAATCACGAGCAATGCACTTATTTTTAAATTTGTCGCCATTATCGTATATGCTTTATAGAATCATACGATCGGTCGACTTTTGCATTATTATATAATTGTAAATCAATGGGACTGCCATACTGTAATTATTGCTGCAGTTAAATACAGACGATAAATTTGTAGGAATGCGAAACAAACGTTGCGTTCACGACAGATTTAGTTGCGTTGAAATATCCCGGGCGGTTTAATGCTCAAGCGTTACGACAATGTTGCAATGCAACTAATTGGAGAATTGGGGGTAACTCGACGGGAGATATCATAAAACGCCCGGCATGATATTTTGCCGCATAATGTTCTGCCCGGAACGGTGTTAATGCGCGCCGTAACGAACACGCATTGCGTTAACCCTCTGCCGCGCAGGCGAAACGTAGGACGGCGGAAGTACGGTGTACGGCGAGGCAGCCATGATGTCGCCCGGCAAGTTTTAATGCCGCGTCGTTTAATGTCCGGACGTCTATTGTGTTCCGCTCGCGCGCGGAATGCGATCCATTATCAATTTAATGAAGCCCGGGCGCGGAAGTTTGCAGCGCACCGCGCCGGCTACTTTTTAACTCCGCTTGGCAACTCCACACGGGGGGCAACTGCGCCGAAAGTTTCACGCGGAATGCGTCACGCGCAAATTGTTTCCCAATGATATTCGACGATGCCTGTATATGTGCCCGCTCTTCGGTAAAGTGGTCGAATAAAAAATTGACGCGAGACACGCGCGCGGGATTAATTGATGAACGCTTTACGCGGCATTGAGAGCGATGTGGGATTGAGGGTGTCACGATGATTGTTTAAATACGGACCGTCGTGACAGCCGTGCGTTATTAAACATTTCCGCGATTTGATCGGGCAGTAATTACTAACACGGACGTTTCATCGTATTATCGGACTAATCAATCGACTGCCATCTATTGAAACAAATGCGTATCTAATTCGCTAAAATGACTCGATATGAATCGTTTATTGTATTACTATCATTGTCAGCATTATGTTTATTCATAGTTATTGTTGAAAGAAAAACAAGTATTTGGAG
This sequence comes from Temnothorax curvispinosus, assembly GCF_003070985.1. NCBI lineage: Eukaryota > Metazoa > Arthropoda > Insecta > Hymenoptera > Formicidae > Temnothorax > Temnothorax curvispinosus. Next base: position 64,439 of record NW_020224354.1, read on the forward strand.
TTCGCTGTGCGCAAATGTTCATATATGGTAGGATAATATCACGCACATCGTATAATGTAATAAAATATAATGGCCGCATTCAGGAAAGACAACTGTTGATTGAGCGGTCAGTGATTCTTTAATATGATTGGTTCTTACCTTTGGTTCTTCTCCGGATCTAAGTGTAAGAATCAATCATAATGAGCGCTCACTCAACAGTTGTGTTGCCTGAACGCGGCCAATGTAATAAAAAGACATTGTTATGTTTAACTCATTAAAAATCCTCATTCCCCGGATTATTTTGAAGAATTCTCGTCACGATCCACTTGAATGCCATGGACTGTGGCAGTGTGCAACTGCCTCGTTTACGAGCTCGCCAAAAATTTAGAGCTGTTGGACGAGTATCAAGGCAGGAACCGCTTAACGAACTGTCTGGCAAAGAAACTCACATGGCTAACGAGAAGTACATCTTTCAAAGACACCGGAAATAGTTATCGGTCACTGTTCACTGTCCGCTCACATCGGGTTAATTTCTGTCACAAGCCGAGTTCAGACTGACTGTTCCATTAGTATTGAAAAAACTTTCTACAGATCTTTTCGTTCGCATTTTTACACAAGCAAATAAAAGAAAAAGGTAAATAATAACATACCTGGAATTGCATATAATTTTTCTTTATTGATTGTATATTTGGATTATTGAAGAATATTGTTTATTATTATTTGAAGTTGGAATCGAATAAAAGAAAAAGTAATTGTTAATATATTCTTATAGTAAATTTTATGTCAAAGAATCTTAAAAAGAATCTCCTCCTTTCTCTTATCGTCTTTTCCGTAGTGCCAGTTTTGACTCCATTTGCCAGGGATAGGCTATTACACTCGAAATCAATTTTTCCGGAGAAATATCAAATGCAAATTGCACAAAGAACACGACTCCATTAGAGACTCGCTTCTTTTCCCGGTCGTGCAGTGTAATCATCAATTTATGCGGAACCTAGCAGAGAGAAAGAACGGAAAATAAACCGTAAAAATGTAGGGAACGATGTTGATGGTCGACTGTCTTCCGCAGATCGATTTTCTTGTAAAAAAGAAAAGTATACTCCGGGGAGATAATGCACTCGCAAACGCAGATGCTTTTTTATTTCATGGATTGAGGAGCACGTGCCTGCCTACTTATTATTATATTATTGCATTTAATATGTATTATGCACATATTATACTGCACATTATTACGCGTATTAATATTAACGATATATGTTGCTTATCATAATTAATAGTATAAAATTAATAGTAATTCAATTTGAAATATCAAGTATTACGTGCATTTTGAGAGATCTGCGAACTGTGTTCTTCGCATTTTGTTTTAATAGTTTCATCACACTAAAGATATATTCCTGTTGAATGTACGGGCCAAATGAACGGATTGTCGTGATCAGTACCGTGATGTTAATCGCGATAATGATTCTACTGATATCGAATAATGGGCTGTGATAAATTTAACCGAAGCCGGGGAAAATTTTAATTGAAATTGATTCGGCATTTACATTTATGATATACGAAATAGAAGAGATTGTTGGTACGAAGTGATTTAATGAGAATATATAGCGCATTAATTATCAGTGCACGGTTAATTAAATCGTTTAGTTGCTTCTATCAGCGATATTAATATTCGCTAATCAGAGATTCTCTTATATTTTCATTTTACAATGGGATATTATAAAATTGTCATATATTTTGAGGGATGGTTCTTCGAAAAACACAATGAACGGCACTTAATTGTTTATTATTTACCAATAGCTAATAAAGATTTCTTGTGGCATCCGCTGCGGATAAAATATTACCTAGAAATCACATAAATCGAATATAGAACTCTAACTCTATTATCATTTGCTCGAAATTCATGGAATCTCTTTCGCGAGGAACCCTCTATTCCGAAGGGATTGAAGGCCAATGTGAAAGAGTCGGGGACTCTCTGTTGGATCTTGAATCTGTCAAAACGCGAGGGGAAAAGACAAAACGGGAATCGCGATGAGAAGCGACGAAAGAGATCAAATCTAGTGAGTCTCCCGGGGAATTCTATCGGGGAATTTTATAACGAGGTAAGGTCGGGTGGTAGATTCACGTTTTTCCAACCGCCAATCTGCGCGTGCGAAGCCAAGTGGGAGCACTTTAAGGACGGGAAGCCCTCGGGGAGAAGCGGAGTCGACGTCAATGAGGCGGCCAAACTTCTTCTTGCGATGGCAGGGTGCCATCGCGCACATCCTTCGCAGTCGCGCTCTCTCACGACTGCAGACATTCGTTCTTTTTGCCAACACTTTTTTCACGGCGAAAAATGTAATCGACCTCACGACAGTGAGTTGCTTAATTTCGCGGAAATTGCGCGGAGCTGCGCGAAACGAAACCGGTGCCGGAGAAACGAACAAGCTCCGCTCCGTGAATCGACGCGGAAATTCTCGCGTGAAATATTCTTTCACCGTCAAGCCATATAAATGCACCGTCCGCTTTACATCTTGAAGGTACTATTTGCAGCAAGATAGATGGATATTGCATAGACATGTTGCACCAGAAGTCACGTGTTCCTGACTACGGATTATTTTGACGAATATTTAGGATCAATACTTAGGACGTGCCAATTTTTCTCGACGAAAATATGCGATCGTGCACGATGTTTTCATCTTTTTTTGTTTTTAATACGTATTAAATTAAAATTGCACTTGATTAGAGTAATTTATTTTGGAATTTATTAAAGAACGAAATATATTATGTTTTATATTTTTGCAGCTTTATTCTCTTTGCAAAATATTCTCTATTTTACAAAACTTTATATCACAAAATTCAAATAATTGGTCTTAATTCAACCAGCGTCCACATAGCAGCAGAGAAAATTTACAATAATTTGTACTAAAAATATAAAATATATAAAACTGAGAAATTAAACATGTTAACAACGCTGTAATTGCCTTTAGCATTAAATACTTGATTTTGTAGCGCATAAATTGAATTTTTATGGCAAAAGTATTGAATAAATAATACCTAGCGTATATCGGCGAGATAGCTGCGGGAACCCTGGGTGATACGAACGATTTCGAATACGAAACAACGAACTGCACGAGAGCAAAATATTCGAATTATAATACAATCAAAATTGTCTCGAATATGCGGTGCGTATGTGCGCGTTCAAATGTAAAACTAAAATTATTTCAGACTCGTGAACTGTCCATTGTGGTCCATTGTAGTCGCGATCGATGTACGTTCGCAATCATCGATTTTCGAACACATTCTACGCTTGTCGCGCGTATGCTCGTCTGATTTTGAGGAGCGCATTTTATCGATCACTCGTGACACTGTGTTCCTCGCCGGGGATCAGATCAGTCCGGGTGGACGCAATTTCCGGTGAGATGCTACACCCTAATTCAATGCAGAGATGGACGCGCCGTCCCGGGATCACGACACAATAGCGGGCGCTGCCCAGCCCGTGTCCCGCGGGTGCACACGGATCAGAAATTCGCACGTGTGCATGCACTACGACGAGAGACCGGAGAGACATAATCGCGGCGACGATGTCTGAATGCGTCTTTGCCGACGCGCGCACGGAAAAAAATGAGTTTGCAATAGTAGCTAAATTCCAGTAGCTGAATCAAGCTTAGCTGTAAGAGCTAACACCTTAGTATCGTAGCTAAACTTTGGCTATTATAGGAAAAAGTCATTAGCTGCCACGTAAAAATTTATTAGCTGAAATAGAAAACGTAATTTAGCACAAGCGGCTAAAAAGTAGCTAATAAGCTAAAGGCTTAGCTAATAAGCTAAGTAGCTAAAGTAGATAATTCAGCTAAGCGACATTTGATCTGTTGTAGCAAAAATTTGTTGCTATAGTAGCTAAGTTTAAATAGCGAATAAATTTAGCTGGGACAGCAACAACATTAGCTGTCCCTAGAATAGCGACACATCTTAGCTGTCACAGCTAAGTTTTAGCTCCAGTTGCTAATCCTTTTTTTCCGTGCATCCCGCGGGATGCAACATCCAGGAGCGCGGTTTTCCCGCACAGACGGAACTTA
>NW_020224354.1:68479-85401 GCF_003070985.1 Temnothorax curvispinosus
GCGCGTTTTGACGCGAACCTTTCTCCCTCTCCCCCCCGGATTCCTGAAATACACTTCTCTAATTTCAATTTCTATCATCGGCTGTACAGCGCGACCGTATGGAAACATATAGCAATCGTTTACGTTATGTGCGCGGGATTTTATATTAAAGTACGTTTTGTTGATAACGCGGCGTGGTGTGTGCGTGTGTGTGCGAGCGATGTGATAATCGTCGTAACTCGCGCGGTCGGATGTAACGTGTTCGCGTGAATAAGTTTGTTGCCAGTTACAAAGCTGGTATCTACTGCGCGAGCGAGCAACGAACGCGTAACGAAGCAAGAACCTCGCGAGAGATCCGCGCAAATTTCGTTACCGGAGTCTGGTTCTGGCAAGCAAACTTGGCATCGCTCTCCGTCCTTTCTTCGTTCTCGACAAGGAAAGCATATCTATGGCAACCGGAGCTAAATAACGCTGTTCCCTTTCTAAACATTTCAATTGAATTATATGGAAAATAAACATCGTCTCGTGTGAATCTTGTTACTTTGCGAATGATCATGCAAAAGTGTGTCGAGCATTTGCATGAAACAAGGAAAGAAAAGATGATCGATATCGGAGCACTTGGACGCGCGCAACGTGATGATCATGTACAAAATTGTCACTGATATAACGTGATATAATTTTCTCTTTCTTTCTCCTTACGTCTTTTGAGGGATCCGCAGTAAATTCCACAAAAAAAGTAGTCTTCATCCTTTTTACGATTACAATGAAATTATCGTTGGGAATTTTCTTTCCGCGCGGACGTTTCATTTAATTTCACAGCGGGGCACACTAATGTATAGGACGGTTGCTATTCAAGACGCCGTTGCACAAACTTTCTAATTAATAATAAATAATTAGTATTACGTCAGCGAACTTGTGCATTCATTGGCTACTCGACAGCACCGGGATTTTGTTCCGAATTACAAAGTTTGTTAATAATCGCCCTCACTTACATGACAGCCACATCGGTACAAGGAATCTTGACAATTAGCTTGTTTGTTGCGAACTTTCGTCGTCGTCGAGTAATTGCGACTGCAGTCGTTTCTACAACTTTTCCATTTTCAGCGGCACGAGAAGCCTGGTAGAATGATAAAAAGATTTTTTTTTCATTGAGAATGTTTTATTAGATCATTAAATGTTTTATGTAACAAATTATATTTTATCGCTTCGAAAGTTTTCAGAAAGTTCTAAATAAATATCATAAGTTGAATTTATATATAAACTATTATAAAATCTTATAAAATTAAATATTATCAAATTTATAAAATATTGTAATTGATAGATGAAAGTATAAATAATTGAATATCAAAATTTATTCTATTCATTATTTATCATTGCATAAAAAAACAAGCGGATATCAAAATATTACAATTTAATAGAATTTTTCACGCTGTATTATATAAAACAACTTGGAAACAATGTTGCTTCGCTCGGCCAAATCTCTTCACGCAGTTTTGCGTACGAGAGATTTATCGCGATTATAACGATTATCACGATATTTCCGTGTCCGTCAAAAATATGGCTAACAGTATTTATGAACAATTCCACCGACATGGATACGTAATGATGCAGCTTAATGCCAAAGTTGGTGGAATAAAAAATTCTAACAAAAATTTAGTATCCCTCCGAACACCCTCTTCCAACATAAACGAGAGAGATGGCCGGTAGTGAAAAAGGGGCGGAAGTGGGAGAGGAAGCAAAGTTTATTTCTGAAAAACTTTCTGAACGTTGACAGCGGCACGAATGGCGGATTGTCGGAAAAACGAATTCCGTGCAAATGTGAAATAGTTTCCGCTTTCAGCAACCGAAATTTAATTCGGACATTGGGGTGACGAGATAAACCAATTTTTCACCGAAGCTGGAAAAGAAAAGAGTGAACCCTCCTGACGTTCCTGCGCTTTTGCGATTTATCTGTGAACGTTACGACCGCGATGTACAATAATATTTTATATCCGAGATGACTGCGCTGTCTTTTGAGGAGCAAATATATCGATCATAGGGATTGAGATGTAGATTTAAGCGACACATGTAAATTTCGCGAAACTGAGACATTTATACGAAACGCAGAGTTTGTAAAATATTCAAGAGGTTTGAACAAAATATATATATATATATACACATATATATATATACACATTATGTAGGAGTTTATGGGTAAAAGCAAAATAATTGTAAATTTTAGATACGATAGTATAAATACATAGACGATTTTAAATAGTGTGGACGTTTGACACATTAATATTTTTTTTCTGATCTTCGCTTTAAAACGCTGGTGAAGTACTGATAATATAATTCTTAATAGCTATTCTTTGTGAAACAAATGTGCATTGTTCATAAGCGGAGAGTTTATCTAAGACCGTCTTCTTTTCGCGGTAGGAAGAATAAGTTCTTGTCCGCAATAAACCCAGGACTTAAGTACGAAGTATTAAAGAGCAGTGACCAAGACAACGGAAAAAATATAAAAGTATACTCGCGATGCAACGATGCGAACGCACCTGTGTCGCGCTGAAAAGCACACTCTTTCCGCTCATTTTAATCCGAATGAAGGCGGCTCGCTTCTTATTCGCCTTTCCTCGTCTTTCCCTTTGCTTACGTAAAACCTCGGGAATGAAGCTACTTGGCCGAAAATTACTACAAACTCATTTATAAAGAATGTGTTCCTTACTTTACTCTTTTAATACACCTCTCTACGCGAAAGCAAAAGCATTTGAAATATTCTCGATATTAACATGCTAAAAAATATATTCCGGAAAAATGTGAAACGGCACAAACTTGTCAATTTTTAAGATGAAGCAAATATGCTGGTTCCGTTTATTCGCTCATAATAGATTTGATTATCTGAATTATGATCTTAAATAACCCTAATCAACAATGAAAATGTCTCCTGCACCAAAACCGTCAATTCTTATAAACTTTTTGATACTGTAACGGTAACGAATATGTCAATAAAAATTGAATCTCAACTTTTAATGATACACTAATTGTAAGTATCAATAATATGAATTTAATATGAGAAATAAGATATAAGTGATTTTTACCAAGATATTTCGGTAATTGAAAAGATATAACAGGGAAAGAGTCGTTGCATGTTAGTAGATTACTATTCGACTGTAGGGATACTTCAGAAATAGTCTGCAAGAGGCGAACCAACCAAAAGCACTCAAATTAGGTTTTAAACAACTTTGACTGGCAAGATATGTTGAGAAAATAAATTATTTTTTAGTTAATAAATCTGAGGAAAAAGTAGATACAAAAGAACTGCCAGAAAATAATTATGTTAACGTAATAATATCTTAAATATGCAATTTTTTATTATTATATGTATAATCTGTATTTCTTGAACTAAAGCTAAGTAATGTTTTTCATGGTTTGATCTATTTACGTGTAAATAAATGGAAAAAAGTCAAAAATAAAGCAAGGTACAAATTTTTACATCAAAATTGTCGACCAGTGCAATCACGAAAATAGTAAACTGCACTTTTCGTTTAAAACTACAGAATTCGATTGCGTTTATGGATACTCAAAGCCCTGTCACGATATGATCGATCGACGTAAAAAAGGTAACGCTGCCTTCTCTCTCTTTCTATCAAATTGCAAAATCCTTTCAGAATCGACGATACGTTCCTTCACGAAAATCCTTGTAAAATCCTTTGTCCCGCCTTTCATTTGCTATGTTCGCTTGCGGTTGTTCTGTTGAAAAATTATTAACGTGCGAATGACCGTCAAAGGGCACGCGCAAGTTTCGTGGATTTGTTTGTACTGCTTGCACAAACCGCTGTAATCGCGTGCCGGAATCTGCATTATACTACCCGTATGCTACCCCCATACCCACGTTTTCGAGCACGCTTGGAACAACCTGCCCTGCCATCAAGTTTGCATCGAGTTCACTTCGCCCTTACAGTTGCTCGTTAGATCTATACGGCGCGCTCCATGTGGCACCGTGCCCCTAGCCACAACCCACAAAGGAAATTGGAAACGACAGAGACGCTCGTTCCTATCCGATAAATTTCTTTTTTACGATTACGGAACGCTTAAGGATTGCAAGGAGATTGTAAAACGGCGTTGAGAGACGAGTTTAATCGGGCTCGGCGAACAGTTAAAGAAAAAACGGATCTATAACGTCTCGACATTTTACAATTCGACGCGTACGCAAAAATATTGGTATAATGTACATTTAATTAAGAAAAAAATATCAGTACGTTACATATGAAAATAATTTCGCATTTGTGATTATTTCAAAACGATATCGGATTGCGTTCTTTTGATATTTTAGATTTGATTTATGTCTCTCAATAAGAATGGAATCACTTACTCTAATAACATTGGAATCGCAAACATTTACGACGAATTACTTATGAGTGAAATTACATTGTCGGATTTACGTGTAATTGCAAATAAAAATTGGTAAAAAGTTAATCACTGAAAATTAATAAATATCTTTGCTATACATTGTCTTTTATACGTTGTATTTATTATTGTTTTATGTGAAAAGGGAAAATTTCCAAAAAAGGTTTAAAGTATCATCGTATTTTGTAACCAGTTTATATTAGTTTATTAGTTTCATTAACTTTAGTCATTTGATATTTCTTTAAACTTCCTAAAGATGAAAGTAATGAAAGGATAAATAAACTTGCCTTTTTATACCCGATTGATGAAATTACAGGTTCAAAATTAAATGATATATATTTTAACAATAATTTCTTTGCGATTGTATATTTATAGATATTTTTTACAGTCTCCATATGCACCATTGTCTTGAACAGACATATACGTATTCTAATAAACGTTTTATTTATTTTACCTTGTATAATCTAGAACACGTAGAACTGTTTATTATAAAACACCTCTATTAAAATATATAAACATTTTAGAATACTTTGTATGCGTTGTGCATAAAATCTACATTGCGACCATCGACTGTAAAAGCAGCGAGCAATTACACTGGTGTTTAAATGATGTTATTTACACATGCCTGGTGTCGCGATTGAAATACGAAGGTGAAAAAGAGATAAAATTATTTAACACATTGCCTGAATTGTGCGTAACGTTTTTCAATACGTGGCGTGGTTTTGATGCATTCATTTCGGACTGCTCGTTGCTAGCCCAGCCGTTGCATGGGTTAAACAAAACTTCCAAAATGCGTAGTCGCTATTAGCGGGCCCAGCAACGCGTGTCATCATGAGCCTTTTTCACTACCCGAAAACAGCAGTTCGTTTTTCGTTACAAACATCGAAACACGTTACATTCACACATGTTGCTAAAGAATTTGCATTAAATGTGATACCTATCCTGTTAATTTCTATTCATTATTTTTTTTGTCCATTGCATTTACGAATTAAGTTCTCTATAAGATGAAAATTGTATAACAATATGTGTTTATTTTGGTAGCTTAAGCGGTTTTGTTGAAATCGATATCTCGATCAATTGAACACGAGACATAAAAAGAGGTTGTTACTATTTCTCTAAAAGTAAATATTTATCCATTGAAATTAAAATAATAATCGTATTTTATACTGGCGCTTTTTATTTCAGCTATGGCAATATAAACATAAAATATTTTATTATTTTATTCAAAGTAATTAAATCGGAAATAGCTTTACGGTAATTCATATACTAAAAAACATATAAAATTACTTTTAGTTATAAATTAATTTATTTATAAATTAATTTTATAATGGAAATACAGCACTTTAATTTAAATAATTATACAAAAGTTGATATATTTTATTTATATCTATTCCGTATTTTAAATAATAAATATTGAGATTTGGCATTACTTTAGTGTGTTCTTAAGATTTTCGGATTAACTTATCAAGTATGCAAAAAAGCTAGGGAAATTGTCGAAGCTCATGAAGAAAGAGAGTAAAGTTGTCTCCATCTAAAAAGGGTCTCCTTGTAAAACTTTTAAAATATATTCCATCCTTCTTTTTACCTTCATCAGGTTATCCCGCTTTTGGTTTTACCACAGTTTGAACTTTGCGGGCATAATAATCCAGGTCTCAAAACAAGCCAAGAGTAAAAGAGTAATTTTTGTCCAGCGCGGCGTCCAGTCAAGATAGAAATGAATTTATGCAATGAAAACTGACGTAGTTGTTTCGTTAAATATTAATAATACCAGAATTGTAGTAATACTACATCAATTAACAAACATCGATCGCGATTATTGATTACGCGATAATAATGTATCTCCATATGCGGTCTTATTTATTGTTACATAATACTAAATTATATCCGATCTCTCTGATCCGATTATGATAACTAATAACTATATAATATCTGCGTATACAAAGCGAATATAGAAACAAATATTAATTTCCGCCGCCGTTGGTTATCGTTGGCGATCCGTAAACAATAATTCGCGATGCAGTGTAAAATTAATTTTTACGACCGCGTCGATTAAACGCTCGGCGGCCACGGCGCCGCTCGAAAGCGTGGGACGGGGCTAATGATTCATCAATTTCAATTCCAATGATTTACACGCCTGCGAAATTACGCTCGGACGTTTTGCCGCGAAGAAATACGATCGGCTTGCGTAATCATCGCGCGAGCGCGATGTATCGAGCCTCTCTCGTTCAATCGACCGGCCTTTTTTTCTCCACCCATTTTCGACACGAACCCTCGTGAGTGCGTTATTGCACCGGGCTAGCGGTCGTGCATCGAGAACGCGCGGTCATCGAGCCGTCTGCTGCATTATTTCCGACATAATCGCATTCGTCCGCGGTTTATCGGCTCGCCGTTAAATCGATATATCGGGCGCGCGCGGGAGGATAACCGGCCAAATGAGTTCCTGGCGATGGAAATTTGTTCGTCCACAAAATTTGTCGCTTATTCGGCGCGTTTGAGTACTCGACGATGCCGCGCGCCTTATTCTCGCGTAAAACATACAAGGTTTGCGGACGGTTGAAAAGACAAATAGAAAAATATAGAAGTAAATAAATAACAAATTTAAACAAAAACAAGAAGAAACGTGTATAAAAAAAACCAGTGCTTGTACACACACAAATATCGCACGAAGATTAAAATATATTAAATGATTGGTATCGTGTAAAATGTACGTACCGTTGTGCGTTTGCTTTGACGTGCTTTATTTGATGATAGCATGGAGGCACTTCAATATACGGCTCATCGCAATACACTTCGCTTGCGGAGCCATGGCAAGCGTCGTTTTTAATCACCGCGAGCGCCGACACTAAAGGGAAAACCCGACAGTTATTGAGCTATTCAGCTCGCCGTGGGTGGTAACGCGGGTAACGCCGATCCAGTAAATCCCCCATGTAAAATCGGCGAGCGTGCGGCGTCAGCGGCCCTAGGTGCCTCGATTTACCGTGTTTTCGCTTCCATCCTCGCCCGGTGGCGATATAACGCGGTGAAATGGATCAACGCGTCGCGGACGAACGGTGGGGTATGAAACAGAATGAACAAGCTTTCAGTTATGCGTGCGCCGTCTTGCAAGACGGAAAGCCTTTCATCCTATTTCTCCCTTGTTCGCTCACTCTCATATTTTGACCTAACGAAGGAGCAGTAGTTGCCAGCAGCGTCAGTGCCGAGCGAAGAGCGCGCACAAGTGTGTTTTCACCCTTTCGAACACTCGGCTCGGCGCACAACCTCGTCGTTGTCGTCGTCGTTGTCGTCCCTTTTGTACCACGTTTCCAGTCGCAATTTATAACCCTCTCGCGGGGAGCTTTCTCTCAGCCTCACTTTCCTCTATTTCTCATTCTCTCTTTCGCGACGAAGTCGATCTCTGAAGCTTAGCTGGCGTCTCTGTTTTATTGGACGCGATCTGTATTTACGATCGCCCGCTCCAGAACCGTTTTATTCTACTGCTGTTACACCATCGGTGTGCAATGGAGTAGGTTATTGAGGTGATCGATGGAGGTCACGAATTTTATTCAGCTGAAGATATATTATTTGTTGCTTCTGTGTTACTGATGAATCATTTCATTATTAATGTTTTTACTTCACGTTCGTTTATAAATTTAAAAGTACGAAGAAATTAATATCTGCGAATCGAATACTTTCCAAACAAGCGCGAACAAGGAATCATTTTGTGCAATCATTAATATTACATAATTGATGAAACTTTTCTACCGGTGGCGACCAGCAGTTTCGCGACTGTAAGCGAAAAATACGGTATTGTAGATTATCAATCAATGCGCGGAAGGATCGATTAGTCTGCTATTCAGAGAGCAGTCGTTGCGAAAGTGGAGCTCATTGAAAAATTCTCCTCGAGCGAGCATCGAGTTCGCGAGCGAAATCGACCACGCTTCTCTCGCATCGGTAACGCTCGAAGGTTCCTGCCATGACTTTTCCAGGGTAGGATGGAGAAGTATCGGCCGGAAATCTAAGGCTGCGGAGAGCCTTCCAAAGAAAGAGAGAGAGTATCGAGGCCGAATCGACGACCCGAAGAAAAAGAAACCGGTCACTTATCGAGCCTTCTTCACCAATGGTTTTTACCCGCAAACCTCTCCAAACTCCTTTTCACAGTATCCGGAAAACCGCGATATCGCCGGATATCAACCCGGACTGCATCGGAATAACGCCTCATCCGCTTATACGTATGTACAAAGTGAAGGACCCGCAGGTAGAGGAGGTACTCGCGGATTCTAGTCCAAAGGATTTCTTTGTAGAGAAGAATCGATCTCGATGTGATATTCAGTGGCAAACATCATTATTTGGTAAAGCACGACAGTACGAATGTTCCGGACACTAATCGATTCTGTTCGAGGATTCTGAATAAGCTACAGAGGTAGAGATAAGATCCGACGGAAACGTCTTTTGAAAGAAAATGCCCATTTTGAGGTTCGCACGGATCGAGCTGCGAGGTAATCGTAAAGTAAGATCGTGAACAAACGACGAAATTAATATCGCCCTTTCATCATCAAGGCAGGGTTATTGCTGAAGTGCCGGCCGTTTGAAGCTTCCGCGTACATCGACAGTTTGACAGGAGTGAATCCATTCAGACTCGGACTCGACAGGAATTGATAACGAGCCGCTGCTTGAATCCAAGCAGGCCACTCCGCGTGAGGGTTCCGTTTTAGCTAAATCCTTCAGTCGCGAGAGCAGAATCCACTTGTCCAAGTCTGATTTCTCGCCGTCGCCATGATTGTCAAGCGTATCTTTTTTCGGAATTCTGAAGGGTGAACTATATGCGGGGCCGAAAATCTACCTTTTTATTCGCAAATATCATGTAATCGCATAGAGGGTGAAGAAGATACGAAGAAGAGGGTAAGTTGCCCGCTATATCGAGCGCTCTTCCATCCCCGCATCTGTCCCGCTTTCCCGTCAATCGGGGATGAACGCTGAGCGAAATTCACTCATGCGTGAGAGGTGAGACAACCGCGCGATCGGAAGTACGTGTCCCGATGGGACAGGATCGCATTTCCAGTGAAGCACTATCACGAGAAAGAGAGAGCGAGAGAGAGAGGAAGAACGTCAACATCACATAGCTCGATGGACCACGAAGAGTCTAACGGAAGAAGGAACGGGGACAGCAGGAATCGCCGGAGACGATATCTAGCGACAGAACTCGGTCGCTGAAAATTGGAAGAGCGAAGCGTAGCCAGGACCTGGAAACGGGCGATGATCACGGGATAGTTCCTGGGAAATATGGGAGAATCCACGTCCTCGACCACTCGTGGACGGACGTCTTTTGTACTTTTATAAAAGTATCATCGTCGTCGGAGTGCGCCCGGGACCAATCGCTTAGCTTCCTTCCGTATTAAGGCTGTATCGATCATCTTCATCCTCTTCGTCGTCGATACTCGGAAGAACCGGTGCCTTGGTTGATTCGCTCTGGTATTTGCGGAAGTCCCGAGCTTGAATAAATTCTGCCTCTCTCTGTCTCTGCCAGGAAGAAAAGCAGATTGTAAATTAGGAAATTACCAGCTATTTCCCTTCTAATCGAATAAGTGCTACCTAATTGATAACGTTTACCGAAAAAATGAAATAAAATAAATCTCAAGCGAATAGAAACATTTGTATTCGACATCGATTGTTTGACATTTCAACTTGCAGAAGAATTGGTCGAACAAAAGGAGCTACCTTTCTACTTTGTTTATACAGATCTTTGAAATTATTCAATGATTTCGAATCTTTAAATTTTGGAAGGATTTATAAAATGAAATAAGAGATAGTTCCTTTATATAAGGGAACTATAAATATAAAATCTCTATACGAACTTGTTTACACGAGTTTATTTCACTTCAGAGTATCAGTATCAAATGCATCGCTTAGACTATCGAGCAGCCTTCAAGAAGAAAGGTGCCTTGCCCATCTGCTCATTTTTCAGTCATCAGTAAGTCGAGCTTCGTGTGTCTGAAAACGGGAGAAAGATAAATCCCTGGCCACGTACGTTTTATTTGATATCTTTTGTCCGTAATTGCGAGACATGCTCCTCCCAATAAATCGTCCTCGAAAAATATGAAGTGTCGCGCTATTTCTATCTCCGGCAAGACATTCACAGAACAGGGATCTTAATTCCTACCGGATGAAATCATTGAAAAACTAACGAGATGTGAGCAAGGTCATCCATTGGTTTCTATTGTTTCGTAAAGAACGAATAAAATTGTAGCGTGGCGACGTTGATATCGCAATAGAAATTTTGAAGTTAGGTCAGGTAAGAGGATAATACTACTCGACAAATATCAGAAGCTGCCAATGTGAACACTGATCCCTCTTGAGAAACAGCGAAGTCCAATAAACGATATTCATTAGTATTTAACGGGCTACGAAATTCGACAAGCTTTTAATTCTAGATGAAGTAATCGTTTTTCGAGGATAATCAAAAAACGATCCACTGCCAATGAGAGCCTAACAATTCTGTATATCGCGAGATCAAGAAAGGAGCATAAGAGTAACTATCGATAACACAATTAGAGAAAAGCATCGGCACTCGTCGTTCCATGCTTGCTTAACTAACAATCGCAATCCTGTAAAAGTAGGCGCGAGTTAAAAAGATAAGCGAGAGGGAAGAAGGTGCAGAAAGAAAGAAAGAAAGAGAGGTGGACAAATCCGCACTGAAGTCGGTGATATGTGTCGCGCTGGCTCCCGGAGCCTCGATGACCTTGACCCCGCGAGCATGAAGCACCCATCGAGGTCAGCGGGTCTCGAGGTTGCTATGGCGCTCTTCGGCATGGTTTGGCTGCTGCGTGTCCGCTCTGAGATGCGTCGTTGCTCGAAATGTCGGCACGAGGAGATGCTCGCTCAGCAGCAGCAGCAGCATCAGCAGCAGGTGCAGCTGCAGCAGCAACAGCAACAGCAGCAGCACCATCATCATCACCACCAGCATCACCAGCAGCAACGTAACCTGTCGCAGGCTACCAGCCTACTGCAGACGATGTCCGACGACGTTAGCTCCTCCGCCAACACTCTTTTCACGTTGGACACTCCTGGAGCGGCTGGCCCGGCCGGAAGTTACTGCGAAGTGCACGGATACGTTCAGGCGAAAGAAGGTAGAGTGTCTCTCTCATATCATATGTCTCTTTATCGATTATTTCTGTCGGGCCAATTTTTCAGTTAACACGTTAAACGTTACTCTCTTGATATCAGAAAACTGTTAAGTTTTGTAAAATATAGTTTAGTTTTATAAAACAAGGCGTCTGGGACCTACGATTTCAAGATATACCGCGTACCGTATGCATTATGCTTACCTTCTTTTAATACGCGCCTTTCGAATTGTCTGCTTGAAAGTCTATCGTCTCCCAAGCGCTCGAATGTAAGCTTCGTGGAGAAAAGTTTCGGGCCCCCTAGGGAACGAAATAAAAGCAACGACACGAAACTTTTGCAGGAATTGTACGGGATATAGCCGGCGGTGCGTGACTTCTATTGTTCGTATCGCGAAAATATCAGCGCGCGATAATAAGAGAAATCGTCTCTCGAAGAAAAGAAACGAATCTGACCGCAACTCTTTCACATTCTCGCATTCTAGCTTGAAATACGACTAAATGTTGAATAACTGACGTACAGAGAGCTGTTAAACGTAAAACACGTTGCGGTATATAAAGTATAACGGAAATTATCGACATACAATTGTCACAACACGTCGAGTACACGAGTCTATGAAGCGGTTGTTTCGCTTATTCTCCCTTTCTCACGGACTATCCTGGTACACGACCTACTTCGATTCCAGTCGCTTCTCCGCCATAAATTCAGAAAGTTCTTGCACTTCCGTTTTTCGATCTTGCTACGGTAATAGCAGCCCCGGCATATTGCAAGAGCATAAGAAAACTTTGCCGAGTACGTGTCGTGATGCAGCCAAAACGCGGAGCGCCCGCTCGTTAGGAAACATTATCGATGAGACAGTGATGGATGGCGCGCGCTCGTGCATTTTAGAGCAGTATTGTGCGGATAATAAAAAGGACTTGTAAAAAGTGGTACAGTCCGATCGGCGCGGCGCGCGCCACGCGATATCGAGTGGAACTTCCGTTCGCGGCGCGACTCGCGTATAAAGGGAGCAGCCAACGAACTGTTGTATTGCATTTATCAACGCCCTTCATCTGCCGGCCGCGACTGCATTATGACGAGTTGCGGAGTTTGTTACGCGTAGCTTTTATACGACGCCGTTATTGTCCCGTGGGCAAACGCAAGCCTACGTTCCGTGCTATTCGTCTAAATGTTCGCGAAAGCGCGAAGAATCAACCTCGATGCGTCAAACCAATGACGATGATGTACAGAATCGGGAGATGGCTAAAATTAATAGCTGTTACTTTGTCATGATTGTGGACAGAATAAAATGAATTAAATACTACTCTGTAAAATAAACCATCATTTTTAAAAATATATATAGTGCAAAAAGAATATGTATCTCTATAATTTTGTAAAAGTAAACGTGGACAGATTGAAATTAAATAATACACTCTGTAGAATAACCCATCATTTTTAAAAATATATGTAGTGCAAAGAGAATATGTATCTCTATAATCTTGTAAAAGTAAATGTAATAAATCTGAAAAATTTTTTGGCTAGTTGCATGGCTCATAAATATACATATATAGAATTAGAATATCTCGGCATAGCCAATCATTTCCACGAAAGGAATTTACCTGAAATTCTCCGACGACACAGTTACAATGGTTACAATTATTAATGTTAGAAAGTGTATTTAATAATTTTCAGAAACGTCTTAATTATTGAGCAAGTTTAAATAACCATTTGGAGAACATTAAATCAATTAGCCGAATTTTTTACCCTTTCTTGTAATATTTATTTTTACAAGTTTACTTCGTTTTACGCCATGTACGAATAAAAATAATGGTTTTTTTTTCTGTAGCATAATCCGTCAATCACATTACATGAAATAATAGTCTATTCAGTCTCAGCAACTTTCCGATTATCACTCTGCAGTGTTTGAATCGCAAGTGGCAAATGTCATCTGGCTTTTCATCACGGCAGTCGTGAACTGGAAAACGCTACAACATAGCATTCGAGACGCTAATGCATGTTACCGCAGAAGACGGAGATTAACGGATGAGTGAGTCGTTTTCGGTTATTGTAACGGTCCTTCTTAGCGCATAGCTGTGAAGCTTAGCGTAGTCTTTCAAGTATACAACACAACAGATGCGTGACGGTGACGAGAGTTACTTACTGTCAGTATCTGAGTGAAAGTCATAGGATTAATTTGTGTCTATCCATGTAGACTTTTGTGTATTACAATTACATGAGCATAAGTAAAACGTGCTGACGACAGTTTAATGCATACCTAATTATTAGAGAACAATTCCAAAAAGGTATTAACTGATTTGTTTAACTTTGGGTATAAAAATATGTTGATTTTAGTTGATCAAAAATGTGTTTTTCACGGAGTAACGTACGCTGCGTATGCAGTTTCATGCGTCGCAATTGCAATAAGAAGAGAAAGGAAAGAACCAGATGTTACCGGGGCTAAAACAGAACTGAAACTCATTGTCAGTAAATTTTTTATTCTTCTTGGATAGTCATCACGCGCGTCGCGCCGACAAAGCCGCGCTTTTTGCGTGTCTGCTAGTTACGCCGCGACGTGTGTAACTAAAATCCTCGATGCTTTTCCGGATAGTAGTGAGGAGAAGAAAGGCCCTTTTGCCCGGCAGATTGTCTCCTTTCTCTCTTTATCTCGCATCAGTCCGCGGCCGCACTGACACTAACACGCACCTACATTACACGTACATATCACGTACGACCTAGTTATGAAATAGTTTTCCTCGTCCACGGTATAACGGCGACTCAGCGGTATCGCGCTTTAAAGCTGAAAGCATGTTCGTGTTGTGTTGCGAACGGCGGTCGCCGTATTGTTTCGAGTTTATTATCTTCCATCCAGCCTGCAGCTGTCCCGCAGGGACACAGAGGGGTTAGATAAAATGGAACGGAAGAACCGGTTGAGAAAGTAGGGGAAAGGAAGGAGGATCGGGGGAAAAAGTTTCGGACTTTCGCGATAATAACACCGGCGCGTTCCGCTTCTGCCCCGGGACGCAATTTTTCCGTAGATATAAGGTTCTCTAACTGAAAATAATTCAGACGATACGTGGTGCCTCGGAATCGATTGCACTTTGAGTTTATTATCTTCTCCCTGATCGAGATTGTAATAGTATGGTAATTCGAGGGAATTGTCAAGGGGGAAAGACAGAGAAAAACTTCGGCTTCTTGGATATATATTTGCAATAAAATAGTCGTCTATCAAACCCCAACGTGATTCTTCTCTTTGATGGAAGTTTCTGATTCAGGAATGCCGAAGCGAAACTTTCGCTTGAAAAAGATTCGAACCAGTTAGATGCCATTAAACGATTGTGACGGACAAGAGCGGTACGCTCTTTCGTAATTCTGAATATATGTATATGCGGTATGCCGTAATTTCGCGAAAATAAAGGCAGTTAGGCGAACCAACGCTCGTCGCTATGCTGTACTAATGAGTATAATTAAAAAAGTCCGTCCCTAGAGCCGCTCAACGCGCATTCTACGTACGTGACATGTTATATTAAAAGGGAATTTTCACAATTTTCTGCGAAATAATAATGTACTCTTTAATATTCATTAACACTATTCATTATAAAATATAGAAATTAATCCAAATTTAAACATTCTTTTAGTAATTTTGATCCAACCTTAATAATTTATCAAATAAACAGTACAATACAACATTTGAGTTAGTAAAGAAAATAGAAAAATCAGAGATTAGTGTAGCTAAAAAAAAAAACGCGATCTATATGCCTATCAATTTATTACTATTTGTTACTAAGAAATAATCTTGTTGCAAATAGTCTTCTTACGAAAGATATTCAACAAACGTAATCGAGATACCTGGGAAAGCTGAAAAAGCTGAAAAAGCTATTTCAGTATTTTCGTAGTCAAAGGACAAAGGCTGCGCCAATTTCAAACGTTTGTCTCAGTTTTAATTTTCACCGCTGTCCTGTGTACATATATTCCGACAGGATGTTTTAAGTTCTTCGTATATTGTACGTGGGGAGAGAGAGAGAGAGAGAGAGAGAGAGGGGAAAGGGGAGGGAGAGACGAGGATATTTTTTTCGCAACAGATTTAGAATAATCGTCGGTAAGAAAATATCATTTTTCGCCGTTTGTAAATTATGCGAGATTTTAATTACGTATCTGATGGTGAATAAAATATTTCTTCGTATTTTCTGCGACAAGCGAAACATCAAAATCTCGCGTATATGTATGCGTAAATTATATCGAGTAAATTATTCAAATATTATTCACGCGCCGCTTACCATGATATTTCTGTATAATCCGTTCCTCCATTCGTATATACGAACATTAAATTCACGGTAATAGTTGTTCCTACAATTCCATGACTGAAGTGCAGGTAGGTACTTCTAAAATTGCTCTCTAAAAACTTTTAGAGAACATTAGGCATGACTATTATTCCTTGCTGTTACGATTAAATGTGCGGAAGATGGTCGAAAGAAGCTCGTTGAGAAGAGCAATTTTCGAGCTACTCCCGATCGATTATCCGCAGAGGATCTCTGCTCCCAAAAGTTATAATTTTACACCCGAGAACTTTCACTAGCTCCGACGCTTCATAAAACTTAATTCCTGAAAAATCTGCGATTGGTCATTACATCTCACGGATGCCGGAAACGCATTGTTGCCATGGACGTGTAAAGTAAGTTATGCAACAACAACATATTAGTCTAATTACATTTGTCCAAAGTTGTTGTTTTATGTTGAAATTATTTTTTAATTACGTAGAGAAGGCTGTTGTTACTTCTCGAAATTAATTAAATCTTATATGCACATTTAATTACGCTGCGCATAGTACGCAGATAAATAGTATGCTTTCTTTTTAATGAATCTCACATTACATTAAAATATTACAATTTTATTATTGATATGTAAAAGAATAATTTGCGGTTTATAGAGTTTTGAGAGTTGTTCCGAAAAATATTTTCTTATTATTTCTCACACGTTGCAAGAGATCGAGTTTGCTATATAGTTCCATGTACAATTTTCTCTGTATTTTATTTACATACATGTCTTTTTGTTATTTCTTAACTTTTGAATTTCTCGATCAAATTCTGCTATTAAAATTTGTTTGTTCCTTTACAAAATCGGAAGGTTGCGACGTCTATCTCTCGATGGAATCAATTGAGAATAAATTTAGAGAATCACTTGTAAGTTTATCCCAATTAGGATTTAATTTTAAGTTTTCTCCCTGAAATTCAAACTCAAGACTTACCGAGATACCGAGAGATATTTGATATCATAAGATATAAGCTTACCAAAGGTAGAAGATATCGGATAAAATTTTCGTTAAGGGAAAATCGATTCAAAGCCGTTGAAAGAATTCAATGGCCGATGAAAGACGGCAGGAGATGCGGCAAGGAGTCCTATATTTCACCACATCGCACACGTATAGTGAGTTCTATTCACTCTTGAGTTTCACCCCTTACGAAACTAACTGCGCCAATTAACTTACT
>NW_020224354.1:85501-178356 GCF_003070985.1 Temnothorax curvispinosus
ATTAGCGGCGCTTGTTCGACGCTGCCGTCACTTTCGCGAGCAAACTCGTCCTGTCTTGTCGAACATTCAAGACCTAAAGACTGCCTCTATGCGCTATTATAAGGAACTATTTCCTTTGTCGCAAATTTTTCTCATATACCGATCGCTTTATACTCTAAATGTAGGTGTTATTAATAACAACTTTAAGCAAAACGACGTAATGAATCTTTTTTAGGAACTTTTGACTTCTGTTTATTATTATTATTAGATGTGATATTATTACAAACGTATTATATTATACTATAATAGAGATAATGTTTACACACGTGCATACACACGTACAAAATTCACATGAATTTTGCGGAAATGATTCACTGGAGATGCATGTGCGGCAAGATGGAATGCGGCTAATTATCCACACCCGCATAACAATTTCGACGTATCGCATTAATATGGGTATACGACAAATTTGCCTTTCGGTGTCAGCAAATCCCGCGCATATTACGCTCGCATGAACGACGTCGCAGACTGAATGGATAATTAGCGCTAATGAAGATGCTGGCGTTTTCATATGAAGGTCACGAGTATAATGGTTGGAGCAATAATCGTTCGCCGTGATTTCAAGCAATATCGCGCTCAACAACGTATAAACAGATGTTATATGAACGTGATATAATTTAATGATTACTCGCCTACAGATGTTGAGTGTGAACACACTAATCGGATGAATATGAAAGGATCGCGTTATACCAATTTCTCGAAAATGAAGCAGATTGTACCGTTCTCTATTATTCGGAGATGAAATGCTTTATTTCGCTCTGTGCGTTTCTCCTCTTTACTTGAAAACAAAGTTAATATTTCCAATTCAAAGAGACACTGATTTTAAATTATGTACATGCTGAAACAAAGATATCCGGTGTGAAGTAACATTTATTCCTCCGCATTTTGTTACGCTTTTATTCTCACTGTCGCGCCAGATATTAACAATGTACATTATGCAGCGCTGTGTAAAAGATAATGCAAGAAGATAATGCAACGAAATGCACATGGCAATATCTCGACTCATAATTACTGACGAGAGATGCGAGTAACAATGCTTCATGTTTTACGAGTATAACTTTTCACGAAATTTTTTCTATTGTATTTATAACGAGATATGATTGGGAATTATCAATTATCAATTATATTCTTGCCTGGAGTGACGCTCTGCTTTATTTCGTTTTGCCAATTGACAGCAGACTGCAGGCATTATGTGTGCCTACTCTGCCGCATCTCAGACTTGCTCTCCCATCTCTCCGCGTGCTAGAATGGCGGCGCAAGAATGGCTGGATCGCGAATCGCAATCAATGACGAAAGCTACGAATGCATCCGTGGAGAGCTCGGCTCGCGAGATTCGAAGAAACGAAGTCGAGCAATCCCACAAATGTTCCCCGTTAGGATCACGTCTACACCCCGATGCGGTGCTCGGCCACGATCACCCGATGCGTTTCTGGCATTCTCCTAAACGCAATAATGCATCCGTCAGCCATCCGATCGGCACGCGCGATTGCCAACTCGCGTCTAACTCATAACACGTCCATTGCTGCAGATGACGAGGCGATCCATCAACCAGGAGCAAAATAATCGGCATTCTCTATCGGTGCCGGTGTCCCGAATTCTTCTGCCTTTTTTTAAGTTTTATTTCACGTTGCGAAAAATAAAATTGTTTGAAACCGTGAAAGTTTCGGCGATATAAATTGCGGGAATCGCTAACCGAAAATCGGGCTGAAATCTACGCGCGATAGATGCGGGAATCGTGTTCATTTTACTTGCACCGCGATAACAATGCTGATAGACATTGCAATAGAAGAAGTAAACGCGATACGATTCTCTCTGTCTCTCTCTGTCTCTCTCTGTCTTTCTCTCTCTCTCTCTCTCTCTCTCTCTCTCTCTCTCTCTCTCTCTCTCTCTCTCCCCTCCCTTCTCTTTCTTTCTATCTCCTTCTTTTTCTCTACCTCTGACACCAAGAACTACCTACGGTCGCACAATGAAATTTCTTGCACAATATCTCAACGACACTATGCGTAGCGGCCAACAATGGCGTTTCTGACAGCGCCGTCTCGGAGGTGCTCGAGCACTAAGCTCAACTTGCAAGTAGGAAACTCGATTTCTCGCGATTAAGTAACTATTATTATACGTTATGACTCTTGCGAAATTTCGACTTCCTACGGGGCGATCTCTTGCGAACTGTCACGTAACTACGTCAATCTGAGAAAGTATGACGTCGACGGTAATCTATCTCTCTCTGCAAAATTTTTGTAGCTTTTTGATTAACTGCACGGATCGTTTTGTGAAGAAAAGATTATTTATGTTAATTCAAATACTATTTATGTTAAAATTAGTAGACTATTAAAATTAATTTTTATCTTAATATTACAATTCGGATTCCGTGCATAGTTATTCCACAATATAACATATCTTCTGTGCAAATTCAACACCTTTACGTGTTCTATGTTATATTGTTAACTCCAAACTTGATTTATGAATCCCCAGTTTCTTCTAAATTATTTCGTCATTCCCGCGACAGGCAATTTGCTTGTCGAACATTAATCGTGGGCTTGTTGTGATATTATATTCAAAATTATTGCACGTCTTCTCATTTTGCTGTAATCGATGATATGAAATACGATCGAAGGAACAAACTGTTCTTGCAACTTTGGACCAATTAAAAATTTATTGGAAAAAAGAAGTGTGTGTGTGGGTGTGAGGGCACTATATTGGGTGGGTGAGTTATTAAGGAAAAATTCGATGACGTATTAATACTGCATCGATTCGATCACGGCGAACATAATTCCCAGCAAGTAATTAGAAAACTGCGCAATAGCAAATTCATCTTCGTGGCGTTAGCTTAAACCGATTATCAGCGTCAGTCTGCGCGGCCGACCGACCGATGCTGTAGCCGGCCCGATAATAAATATATGAAAAGTTTGATAAATTGCTCTGGCGCAACCGACCTTCAGACATTACTGCCCTGCACGACGTCCTCCATTTATCTTATCCAATGTACTTCATCGGCTGTGTGAAACTTGATCATTTTTGGAAGAAAACTTCCGAACGCAGAAGAGCTCTCAAAGATTAACTGTTGCATAATTCCGTTGACGTGCCTCAATTTCGCGATCCATTCACGAAGTTCAAAGGCATTAGGCGCTAACTGATGACCTCTGTCAAGAATACAAGTCAACTGCTGTGCATGTATAGCATATGTAATATTTGCTTCATAAATCATATTTTATTGCAAAACACAATGTCTTCGATTTTGCGTACATTTATTTTGTTTTATGTCCTACCAATCTCTCATCGTGCAAAATCACGTCCCTTTTTTTTCTGCGGGATTATCGCGATTAATTAATTACTCGTGAACGTGCGAGATGCAATCTCGGCGCATCATTTAGCAAACTTGATGAAAGTCAGAAATAAACAAGCGCGCGTGCATCCTGTTTGTCGCATGGGACAAACGGGGATTAAAAATAAATTACCCTTGTGTTATCGTTCCTCGCACAGCCACGAAAAGTTATGTGTGTGTGTGTGTGTGTGCGCGCGTTTAGATGTGCGTGTGTGTGTGGTCATTTCTAGCAGAAAATATTCAATGCGACTACTTCCTCACTTGAGAGACAGGAAGGAAATGAAGGTGAAAATTAATGCGCGCGTCGGCCGGTCTTTTCGCTGAGGAAGACATAATATTGTGATCATAAAACGAATATACACTTGGGAAGAATACCCCCAAAGGATAGTGCTTGTGAAATAATTATCTTCCTCTGGGAACTCACACATAAAAGTCTTAATTAAACTATTATAAAATTATTAATTTTGAGTGCAAGTTCAATCAAGTTACAATCAATTAGATATATAACAACAATTGTCATAACATAAAAAAGTACAAATAAATAACTTACATTCGATTGGTGCATTTATTCTTTAACTTATTTATTCTTTTCGATTGATATGTACATTTATTCTTTAACTGATCATATGTCAAATCATATATGTCAAAGAAAATTTAATGCACACATATATCATTTGTGTTATTGTTAGTATCTGCACATTTATTACATTATTTTGCATAGTTTCATCGACGAAATCAAGTTGTGAATAATGCAAGCAAAACGTAGAGCGTCCAAGCCAAAGTAAACAGGCGTATCCAATTAATACCGCTATGTTTAAGTATCAGTCTGTAATAAATGAAAAAAAGAAGTCATTACTCATTTAAGAATAATGATGGCAGCTGCTTCACTGTGCCTCATATGTTTTAAACGTCGTATGTTTGAATTAAATGCAATATGAAGAGAAAAAAATACATACAACACAATTCGTTATCCATTAATCAGTCTATTTAATTGTTATATACGTTCTATCAAAATCAATTAACAGATACAGTAACGTCAATATTACCGAAAAATTGCAAGATACCGCTTTGCATTAAGACAGTTAGTATTTGATGTAAAACGCGGGAAAACGTTGCCTCGAACAGCGTAACAAATGTTCATCACTATTTTTATCGGGAGCCATCGCACGTCAGCGACGCCGTTTACACAAATCACGCCAACGACGCCGACTTTATGTCAGATTTTTGCAAGTCGAGCAGCGGCCGGTCGCGTGCTAACGAAGCGCCGGTGCACCGTACGTAATTAAATCGCCGGTTGTAAAACGTAACCGTAGAAATATCAGCGCTGAGGTATTCAGGTGTCTGTCGTCCCACCTTTTTCCAACCGTCGGCTACCCATCGACCGCTCTCTCTCTTTCTCGGCACACTCGCCTGTGTGCCATTCCGTCCGCATAATCCGATAAACGTGATCCGCATCTTGAACAGGAATTGATATCAGACCATCCGAGGCCCTCAACAAGTTTTAGAGAAGAGCCGTTTCATTCGCCGATGAACCGGCCAGCCATCTCCATGAATGCTCGTGTAATTAAAAAAAAATGAATCTACTACGAGCGGATCGTACTTTACGTTTGGAGCAGCATACGCAAATATGATAAAATATTTTCAAATAGATAGAAATAAGCCTTATGCAGTCGGGCTGGATCTTTTGTGCCTAATAATATTATTCGCGTGAATTTATATATATTTCTTAGTTTTATCAAAACGGTAAGTATACCTAACGACGCGCGGTTTATTAAGGCGAAGAAATGTACATAAATTCACGCGAATAATATTAAGCACAGAAGATTCTGCCCGATGATATGAGATTTCCATCTACTTGTGTTATCCACATATCGGACTAGTTCATTTGTATTGTTTAAAATATTTTTATTTAGAAATTTTGCGTATATCTAAGGCAGAGATAAGTCGTATTGATTACTGGATAATTAAAAGATAAAATCCTCTTTTGCGGAATGATAATTTTATCAATTTTATGATAATTATTATATAATTATGATATATCTAATAAATGAAAAAATATCTAATCTGTTAATTAATAGTTTACTTAATAGTTACTGTAATAAAATCTTTAATTTAAATAGTTTAGTTACACTATAAATGACGATAAAAATAATTAACATAACTGAATGTATTATACACATAATATCAAATATCTAACAAATGTTGCAGCTTTAACACTACTTTAAATATATGTGTATGTACATATATGTCGGCAACTATGCCATAACGTTAAAGCTACAATGTTCTCTCTTGGCGTATACGATTGTCATGTATTCGGGCTGCTGTGGAGCTTATATCGCTACCTTTTAGCAAAATTTGACTGCGCAGCAAAGCCATTAACCGCTATGCGCAGATACGATGCTCTGCACTTAGACTCAGACCATGCCCCGCGGTCGATTGGCAATATTATCCAAGTCACATTATGGTAACCTCTCTTTTACGATGATTAGAATACAGTTATGTAAACAGAAAACAGTGCTAGATAATAATATTCTTAGTATTCTTAATATGTATAACATATCTACTAAAATAGTAGAATTAAATGAAAATAATTATCTCTTAATGTGTTCCATGAATGCATATCTATAATTAAATTAAAATCAAATTATATTAACTTAAGATTTATTTTTAATAGCAGAATGAACTCGAACTTTTATCAAATTGAAACAGTTTATCATTACCCATTTCTGTACTTCATACTGTTACATAATCCTTATCTAATAATAGTAGCACAACTAGCGCATTAACCAAGACATGTTACCTATGTTATTCAGTGTCTCTCACGGTGTATACATCTTAACTAATCACAAATCTAATCAACGAACAGTCTCGTTATGAACCTCGCGTGCGCAACGGCAAATTCGCGTGAGATCATTATGCATAATACTACTACGTCTATGTATAACTATATATACGCTCGGTATATTTGCCAGCTATGTTCTGAGTTCTCTCTTGTGATTGAGATAATACAAGTCGAAGCTTTATACATGGCAAATAATAATTATTTATCACACTCATTATCTTTAACATCGATCGTCTGTTTTACAAAAATATCGATTTTATCGCGTATATTAAGAGACAAATGTAATTTCGTAAAATTTTAAGTGTACCTCACGAAACTTAATTTGCAGAAATTGAAATTTATATCCGAGTTGTCTTATATTTAATTAACTTTGCTTATTTAACATTCTCATTTATCAGTGTGTCTTACACACCCGAAACAATACGGTACGCAAATAATTTTGGCGAGCCACGAAAATAAACGCTTGCTGATCGCTGTAAACGATTTACCGTATGCAATAGAATTTTCATTCTATCCGGTCGCACCGCAGGTGATTTAGCTGTGCGCTACGTGTTGCACCGCGCGTGGCTTTACAGTGAACATTTCACACGATATCCCGACGAAGCTATGCGAACTTCACCGCGATTCTCTCGCACGACTTCATCCTATCTAAAACTCGCAGCGCAGTGCGAAATTGCATTAGTGATGGATAGTTCGAATGACCCTTTTAACGGGTCGTACGGGAGCCCGAAGGGTCCTAAGGGTTTCATTCAGGATGAAATAAGACCATACGTGTAACTCTCTAAATAACATATATAAAATTGAATAAAATTAAATTGTCAACATTGTAATCATAAACTTGCATCAATAACAATTAGCGATATTTTAAATTATTAATTAATATGCGAACTTTGTGTCTTTAAAAATGATATTCTATATGAGAAAAAATAGAAAAAATTAATATCCGTACAGAGAGAATGTATCGCACAGGCATTTAAAAACTATCGGAATGTATTGAAAAGGGATAATTTGCGGATACAAAATTTGCTTCATCAGCACGCATTTCGTTGAAAATAGAAAATGTGTAATTATTTCTTCTCGTAGATATACTTATCTCGTTTCTGTCTCGAAGGATATTTCGAGCATTGATATATTCAGTGTTCGTTCATACTTGAACATAATTATCGCTGGAAATTTCACATCCATCCCGACGATCTGAGTGCATTAGGTCTCTTGCACGAAATCAAGCTTCGTGCCCGCAGGTTCAGTAATTATGAAAGGACTTACGCGCGCCTAAGGACGCAGGAGTACGTCATTCGATGAGCGGACGACTCGGAGATAATGTCATCTCACCGTACGGCGTACCTTCCTCCTCAACTGCCTTACTCCTATCGTGCAAAGTTCATTGCGGTTTTGAAATCTGCGGGAACCAGAGTGACTACTCATGGTTCAACATTATTTATTAGAAGTAGGGAGTAGACAATTTAAGCGTTGCACATCGTTACAAAAGAATATTCGAGATAACGCTGCTAAAGTTAATTGAATACGAAAGAGAGAAACGACTGATAACAAAACTAACAGCAATGCCTATCTACTTTTATCGTCTTAATTAAAATAATGTCTTATGTGAATATTTTTTAATTTTTCAAATTCTCGAAATATCCTAAATTATTTTTGTTTTCTCTTCATCGCCGCGAATTTCGTCGCAACTTTATCTAACAACCTCTTTGTCTTGCGATAATTTTCAAGCGAATACATTATGATAGACAAGAATGTATGTTAGGTCGCGTACAACTATGCTATTATGATAATTCGAAACTTTGACCGACATTGTTTGATTATGTAATCGTGTTAGGCTTTAGAGTTTGAGGCAAATGTAATAGCGATTGAGTTAGGGAAATATTGGATTAGAGGGAATTAACAGTTCGCTCTCCCCTCGTTTGAGTTTGACTACCGTCGTCGGCCCTGAGGTTTACTTGATGATTAGAAAAAATTAGGTATAGTCAAATCCAAATATTTTGGCAACGATTAAAGCCACAGGCAGCCGTCCTGTGAATTCACGCGCGGTAAATATGCACGTGCGAGAACATCGCGAGCCATTTCGCGCGCTCGGAGCGTCGCGACGTCCGACGTCGTCGGTCGGCTACACGCGGCGCCGAGGCGTTAACAACTCCTCCTCTCGTACTCCGCCGAAGACGGAAGTTTAGCCCCCGCGACACGTAATTTCCACACCGACGGAACTTTCCAGTCTGTGTGCTGCGTACGGTATGGCGACGACGATGAAGAGACGACGAGAAGGATGGAGAGAACGAGAATGAGAACGAGGACGAGGACGACGACGAAGCCGACGATAAACTGGAGCTCGTTAACATCAACCGTGGAGACCTGCCCGTACGAGATACGCCATTTCTGTAAATAACTTCCATCCTTCCTGCTTTTCCTGCGAACTTTCCTACTTCCGTTCACGGCTTAAAGAGGAAGGTGAAAGCGGAGCGGGAAGACAACGAGGGGGCAAGAAGATAGCCTCGTAACGGTCCTTTTGTAGAACCGGAAACTGCGGAAAATTAAAAATTATTCATCGTGCAGTAAACGTTTGCACACAGCGTTCGCCCAAGGCGAATGAAATTGGGGGCAAAATGAGGACATTAGATACATACGTGGATGTAGAAAATAGAAAATAAACCACGCTTTCTTCTATCTTCGATTGGCGAAACGGTAGAGATAAGAAACAAGAGAGAAGAATATTAATATTATCTATACATGATACTGCTAAAACTTCTGACTTTTTAACACATGTAAAGGATAGTACGCTTTATAAATCACGCTGCTTTCATCTCGCCAAATAAATCACTTCTGCTTTCGTTTCATTAGTATTTCACGCGTGTGCGGAATTACGCGTGGATTACATTTGATCGGAATGTTATGTTTTTTCTACAAA
Source organism: Temnothorax curvispinosus (assembly GCF_003070985.1). Classification (NCBI taxonomy): domain Eukaryota; kingdom Metazoa; phylum Arthropoda; class Insecta; order Hymenoptera; family Formicidae; genus Temnothorax; species Temnothorax curvispinosus. The sequence goes on from NW_020224354.1 coordinate 94,622, forward strand.
GGTAAAACTACATTTTTCAGAATCACGATTTTAACATTCATCGACAAATAATGCCTCTCCACAATGGAAGCATATGTATTCAATGAAAATATGAACAATATTTAACTGATTTTTTTATACGTTGTTTCATTGTTCCGCCATTACTTCGTTATTTCAAATAGAATACGCGCGGAAAAGCTCAAATTAATGTGCGTGAATATTTACGCGTACGTTAGCGTTGTCTCATTTTGACGATGTGTCGCAACGGGAATTCCAAGCTTATGCAGCTCGCGCGCTTTGACGTGCCGTCACGTTCGTCTGATAAACCAAACAAAATGCGTTCGTTAAGCACGAGGCGCATTAGTATTCAAAAGTATACCAACTGCCAAAGTACATTAAAAAATACCCGGCGTCAACCAGCGCCATGCAAATTTAATCTCGTCTTTTCTCTCACCTTTTTTCCATTTTGCATCACGCTATCGTAGGAAACGCAAATTTTTTAATGCACCACCATAATACGTAATAAAGCACTATGCTCGTAATTTCGCGAAAGGGGATAAAAAATACAAGAGTATAACGCTGCGGTCCGGCGCGGCGGAGGGGAGAGTGAAACGGCGAAACGGTGGAAAATTAACGAAAAGCCGGACTAGCGATATTTTTTCCCCGGATGTGCAGTTGCAACTTTTTTCATCGCACGCACTTTGCGGCCGGCAGCGTGGTAGGAAAAATAGGGAAATGCGCGAGAACGTAAAATAAATCGCGAGTGGAAGAAAAAAAAGGTCATTTGTGGTCGCGCCTGGCGAAAAGATCTTGTCTGGAAACAATCTCGAGAGATTCTGAATTATTGCCTTTGTGTTTTAATCGTGCTAATTTTGTTATTTCGTTTTTTATACTATCCTCTTTTCTTTTGTTATAACGAAATTTTGCGGCAACGTTCCAAAAGCCTTTTTGGGTTAGAAATATCGAGAGTTATGTGTACAATAACGACATGCGTGAATACGGTACGGTTAACAAATATATGCATAATATGTATATTGCATGACATAAGTGGAACGTCAACATGGCCCAATTGCGACGTCGAGTCTGAGCTACGGTGGTTGTGTATATCGCGAATCGGATTTAAGTACCAGTAATCTAATTATTATTCCATGCCCATGGCATGCATCGATTATCGATATGGCTACGTCTCTAATTGCAATCCCAGCCATTGGCCTAGTAAGAGGACGAACCACGATGGCATCGGTTGCATTGGGCTAATTATAAATGGATGACGCTACAGGAACGTGTGATTGCCTCGCAATCAATTATCGCTATACGATATGCAATAACTATAACATCCGATAGAGCATATTTAATCAGAGCAATATTTGGAAACTGTGTATTAAACTAGCAACTTTTCTCACGCCACGAATAATAGAAGACCGGGCGGACCGGGCCAAATGAGAGCCAGACGCGGCTAATTGGTGCGCAATAATTCCTTTATTATAGAATAATGTTCGTTCGTTTCGGCCCAAATATCTCTACCATCATCAGCAAAAGATCGATGGAATTATATTAACTCACGCCTTCTAATTACAAAAACAATTTTACTCAGTTATCATTGAGTCGCGTAATATCATAACATAATCAATGCTTATGGATTTTCCTAAACTCACACAATACTCAGTCCTCGTAATTTCTCCCGTGTCATGTTTTTAAAAAATAATGTCGCGAGTTGAAAAATCGGCGAGATATTTTAGGTCTCTGCGTTGTCGCCTGTGTTTTGTATTTCGAGATTAAGACATAAATCCTCCTATACGCTAGCAGCAATTCTCACTCATAGTAATGCTAAAATCCTTCTCTTTCGCGGGGGTGGAAATGTCAGATAAGTTTCGTCACGGCGCGGCGGCGCCGGTATTCATCGGAAAGGCGCCACCGCCTAATACACACACAGGATGCCCATCATCGGAAAGAATTCCGCGCGCGTTTCACATACCGACGTCAACGTCGCGTGCAAGGCGAGGGGATTGAAATAAGTCTTCGATATATATTTCTTGCATTCCACGTGAGAAATGCGCCGGGTGATATTTAGACAGGGTACCCGTCGTCGTGCAGAATGGTGAAAGGGTGCTGCCGCCGCGGCCGCCGTGCCGCGCCGCTGCTATACCGCTACCGAGAGCTCGAACAGGATTGATGCACATTTTTATCGCGGTGGAGAATCGCGTGGGACCTCCTTTGAAAATTTATAATGCAATAACGCCCTCGGTGGCGCTGCCGCCGTAAATATCCGACTCTGCTGCATGCGAGATGTTTGCGTTGCGAAGGTGAAAAGCAGCGTTCTTGCAAATCGAGATTTTCATCTTTCTCTTTTTACTGATACCTCGAGAAAAGCGTGTGATATTGTTCCAACAACTCTATTCCAGGTACAAGATAATATACGCACCCCCGATGCTGACAGCATTCTAAAACTTTCTCGCGCGCGAAAAATTATTTTCGTGGTGCTGATTGCAGGCGTCAAGAAAAAGAGGCGAAGCTCGAGCAAATTTATACGAGTGAAATCTCCGAATTTCCACTCGACCGACAGATAAAATGTTTCGTCCCGCAACTTTCTAGAAATTTTCCGTGCATTCACACGCCTCGAGGCAAAAGGGGAAAAAATCCTTTCATGACTAACGCCAGCGAGTAAACGGACTAGGTAGTCTACTCGTGCGTAGTTTTAGAATCGTCGTTGGAAATATGGAAATGAAAGAGGACACGGCGAAACGAATTTATTTCTTTTTAGTGAAATCAGAAATTGAAAAAATCAAAAGGAAATACGTAGCTATCTTTCACGAAATTTATGGTTAATAATTACATGTCTGGTTGAAGAGTCTGCTAATTTCGCAGGCAAACTGCCTAGACATCTCGAACGTTAGCAAATAATTCCAATAATATTGTATTGAAGTTTCTTACAGGAAACTTGGAATATCGATAACATAAATAAATAGAGAATGACGGAAGGAACGTAGTAAAGTTATATTGGAGGTAAATTTTCTTAATCGCAGATTAATGTACATACCGTTAATAAACCATGCTTTGGTAACTGCGAGGCATGGCGAGGGTGTTGTTTTGTTTTCTTTAAGATAGGAGCAGCCGTATCATCTCGGCGGAAAGGATGGAGAAACTTAGCCTGCTTGACCGACTAACGAGCATAATTATAGAAAGCTTAGTATTGCGCGAAACACAGGTGCTGTAATGATGTAACTTGGAAATTACCTTTAGGAATTGCTCACGCGGGAGCAATTAATACGCGACGCTCTCGGGAGCAATGCCTCAAAGCGCTAACCGTAATTTCAATTTATTAACGACTACTAACGCGCAAGACACTCGCAAGCTGATTGTGAGTAAAGAAATTGAGAGTAATGTTGGCTACAATAAGCGTGGAAAATTGTGGGTTATATATGTTGGAAATTACTTTAACTCTCTCTCGGAGCTATATATATATTTTACGGTTCACGGGATTAAAATTAAACCGCATAGATGTAGCCGGCTCTTAGGAGAAAGAAATTGAATCTTCTGTGACTCTTCTGTCGCATCGGTATTAATAAAAGGAATTAAATTGTATAAATTCGCGATATTCATAATTTCAAATAAACATTCGCGTATCTTACAGAGACGACATAATGTTAATTTTTCTCAGAAAATATTTAAAATAATATTATTATAAGAGTTAACAAGATACCAGCAATATTAGTATAAAAAAAGCATCTTTGTTCTCCAGAATTAAATATCTAAGATAGAAAGTTCGTCATCTATTTTGAATATTATAAATTGACTCGATTGTATGAACAATGTTCTTATAAATTATTTTACTATTGCCACGTCTTTGTATCATATCTGCTGTATTTTTCATGATAAATATTAATTCACATACTTAGGTACGTTATTTTTTGCAACATTTTCCTCGGGACATGCCGGTGTGTATTAAATTACGCGCAAAGAATGCGACCGCAATACGGAAAAAAATCGATCTTTCGAAAGTTTCAAGCGGTTCATTCTTAATTCAGACGATGTCCTACGTTGTGTCCGATTCTCGTGTTGTCACGAGACAGCCTTATCCCATTCCGCAACGTCGTGGCGAGAAGCGAGCGATGCTGGCAAGGAGTTACGGGCTCCTTCGACCCAGACGACCTGCACCCGACGTATCCTAGTGCCGGTGATATATATTCGGCGCCGCGACACGCGCTAGCTTGAGAGTCCACTCGAGTTACGCGAGCGGTGTAACTATTGAAAATTATGTGACCGCCTTATCGTGCAGCTTCGCGTCCACGTCTCGGGACCGGGGCGTTAAAGTCTTCGGTACGACCGAACAAAGATGCGAGGGCCTGCTCGCTTGATCCCCGACCTCTTGAATCGGCAACGTGCATCTCATCCCAAATATACTGTTCATCACCGGAGATACCAATCCCACTTAAGCACCGAATCTATTATTCCATTATTATACAATACGACTTACGATTGTCTCTCCAGTTAGCCCCATTATATCATTCTGACGTTTCCTCCATGCATCCGATGTGAACGAACGGACTAAATCGAGTCCCCGGTCAATTTATCATGGCGTTTGCACGCAGGAAAGCCAGATAGAAACGAAATGAAATCCCCCGCCGTCTGAGAGACCGCTGCAGGTCATACGGTCCGCGGAGATTTTACCTCCGAACGTCGAGAACTCCGTGGCAGATGGTAATACGTCTTTTCCTTTTTCTCCGGACTGTTGCAGATATCCAGGAGTTTTACGAGCTGACGCTGCTCGACGAGTCGAAATCGGTGCAGCAGAAAACGGCGGAGACGATCCGCATCGCGGACAAATGGGAAGCCAGCGACGGGCCAATCACGCCGACCTTTGCCCAGAACGACGTGAGTACAGTTATACGTCTGTTCGCCCTCCATTCGTATGCATGCGCCTCGCGCGAATCGCGTTGCGAATTTTCTCCGAGAAGATACAGAGACGCGCGACGCGACGCGACGCGACGCGTCGAAGCCGGCGCGTAATAAATCTCGATGAGATGCAATTCTCCGACGCGCGGGCGGCGAAAATGAATCTCCGTGCGCGCTCGTTTCGTTACTCCGAACGAGACTGTTGAAATTGAAATCCCGACGATGTTGGCACGACGACGGAAAATATTCCGGAACGTAATTCGTCGCGGCGCGGGCGGAGGCGGAGTGTTGATCATATCTCGCCGCTCGCGCGGCGGTGCCGTGGCATAATTAGCGCTGGAAATTATAATCGATGAGTCGATTGGGCCGCGGGATATCCATTCCAAGGTCTAATCAATCGGCCGGTCCGCTGATTTTAATTGCTAATTGTAGACCGCCGCACCGCGCCCGTCCGCAATCGACATGCGCCGTTGCGACGGCATATCGACACCGATGTCATAACGGCCAACGGTCGACGTGACACTCAACCGGTGCGACGATTGCGTATAGCAGCTTGTATGCATCTCGCGCAACCTCGATCACGTACGCTTGGTTCTTCCGGATTAATTCGATCGTTAGAGTAACGTCGCCAGGACGATGGAAATTCCCGATAGTGCAGGCTATCCCGCGAGGGATTGAATAAATGGCATTTGGTGTCTTTGAGGATTTTCGCGCGCTATTTGCCATTAATTTTTCACATTTATTGAAATTTGCAAGATTGACATATGTTACTAAAAAAAGTATAGAATGTAACATTTTGATGGTGACGCTATTATTTGAAAATGGTGATCTATAACAATCTAAAGAAAATATCTCTGTGTAATAATAAAAGTGACTATTTCTGTTGCTAAGAATATATCGTGAATTTAAATAATTTCAAATTATTTTATTATTAAATATTGTCAAATTTATTTTTTTAATTATTGTCACATTTATGGCTAGAGAGAGAGAGAGAGAGTACCCGCGTTTTTCAATTTTTAAAATATAATTAATGGTTATTACATTGCATATAAAGTATAAATTTTAAATTTATTTCTCTGAAAAAAAGCCGTCGCATTGTGCGGTAAAACGAAAGCGACGAAATACACTGTTACATTGATTGACCGTGTATCAATTATTTAATCGCTATTTTTTAAAATAATTTTACAAAACCAATCAAACATTATACGAACATAATCAAATGCCATATTGGAGCGCCGTTAAATTACCTGCTTCTATCTAAATTGTAGCAGTAATTTCCAGTAAATTAATACGTCTTTCAACACAATCTGCAACATAATCAATCTTCAACATAATCTCGCTTGAACAGCGCTGCTCTCCGCGCATATGAAGAACACTGATACGGCGAGCTGTCAGCAGCAGCGGCACTAGAGGCACGAGGGATGATGCGTGCGAGAGAGAGTCTTGGTATTTTTATCGCCGCGGCTCTCCGTGCATTTTCGACTTCCTTTGAATGCACGGCGTTCACGGGCGACGTTTATATAACGCACATTCCGTTTCAACGCATAGGCAGATACCCCATTTTCGCGTGCACGTATACAAAAAATGTCCCGTGAAATTTCCGCAGGAGACGGAATGTAAAGGAGTCGCGTATCTTCTCGCGCGATTTTCGCCGTACAAGGCGGCGTTAATCGTCTGAGCTTAACGCCTCTTAGATACGCAGGAGACACGCGCGACACTGCGAGATCTCCTACGACGTCCCATAATAACGCCGCTATTCTCCTTCTGCGCGGATGCCGTCGAGCGAAATTAAAGGAATACAAACGTGCCGCGCAGATACCGTGTTCCCACTCCTCTTCCCCCCCTCCCCCCGACTCGACATTTTCCGATATTTTAAATAAAAGCGTCCTTGCATTTTCTTTACAGGGTGCAACTAAGAGAAAAGAACAAAGCGAAATATTAATGAGACTTCCCGGGTTTGCGCTCGTTTTATAATTACGCCAGGTGCGCGCACGCCGGGCAAAGGCGGATATTATACCACAGATAACAATATATGTTTCGTCCTAAGCGAAGTATCGTTCTCCTCTCGTCCTTTCCTTCGCATTCTCTTCGTGTATGTAATAAGCTACAGACGGACTGTCGACACGCGTACAGTATGTATACATTCTACATCGCATATGTAAACGAGCTTTAATATGTAGTACCTGTACAATCAAGTAAACTAAGTATAGTTATTGGCACATATATCGGCATTATGATTGAATTAATCCGTCACGCACGGCATTTCTCCGTTAATCGATTGAAATTCTGGCTGCACTCTGGTTTTTGGGTGTCATTGACTGTATCTGATTTCTTTATCTAATTAATCGACTTATCTAATTAATTCAAGTAACATAAATTTGGCAATAATAGCGCGGTAATTATCACGCCTGGCTCTTATTTCCAAATTTGTTAAGTACTGTTATTTGATTTAATTATATAAGATTAATTAGATAAAGAAATCGGATACATGTTATTTTATTCAAAAAAGAGCTTTTATATATTATTATTTATTCTTATGTAGTTTTGCACATATCTTTTTACTATTTAAAAAATGTTTACGTTATTTTTGTAGGGATTGTTTAGCTTAATTAGAAAATTTTACGATAAAAATTGACAATGTCTCGGAGCTGGAGTTACATTACTCTTTCGAGTAATGCGCACGGGAATGGAGAGATTTATATACTACGAATCAATGTGAAATGCTGTGGCGAACCAACTTGAGGCAGATCGATAAATTGCAATTCGTTGCTAGCGCACTAAATGTAATTCGCAGAAATTGCATTGTAATTAAAGGCTATAATTACATTGCACTCTATCATGGGACGTATCGTCATTCTGAGCAGTTCGAATAAAACGTAGCGTTAAATTAACCTCAATTATGTCGAATTCAACAATACCTTAATAAACTACTTACCGCGTATAATAATCGTAGATATAATTTTAATCGTACTTTTCCCGTGAGTTTTCGGTTTATTCATAATTTTATTAGAAATACATAATACATACGTACAAAGAGAAGAGAAATACGTTTAACGAAGAGAGCACGGTTGCTCTCCATGTTTGTAATACAGCATATTACCAGATTTACATATTTTGCGAAACAATTTTCTATTCTGCTATTGTAATTTTTCTTTGATTTTACATCTGAATATTTGTTATGTTCATGTTAAACAATTTGCATTGCTTAGAGAGTTAATAGCTTTACTCTGCTTTAGATAGTTAATAGCGGTATTATCATTGAACGAGCAAAAAAAAATAACATTGATTCTTGTACACGAGTCACAGAAGTTTTTTTTAATTAAGTGAGATGTGATTTTACCAAGCATTGATTAAAACAATTATTGCGCGAGAAACAAAAGCGATGCTTTTATTATTTTATTTTAAAATAGTCAGAAATAGTCAGGAATAGCAATGGAAATAGGAGTAAAAAACACGAGTAAAAAGTTTGTTTCATCAAATATTTGATAATTTTATATTTTATTGCTTATATATCGAGCACTCTATTATTATGACGATAATTAAAACTAACTGGTCGGTTGAAAGTAATTCTCGAACAAGATCGAAAAATGTTTTGTCTATTAGAATTACCGAAATGCATGCATTTTTTATATAAGGCACTCGATAATAGATATGTTTAATATGCAATAATATTTCTTGTGGAAAACTTGAATATTTCCTTGATATTAATGAAAAATATGTAGTAGTTTCTGAGCTGTGTATCGATCAAGAGAGAAATAGCAAAATAAAGAATAGAAAATCTTATCTTACAATTAATTTTAGATTGAACAGAATCTCGATACAGTTACCTAGTTTTCTTTTCAATTAGGACTGCGAAAATTGCGGAAACGTACGACGGCCGATCGGATTTTCAGAGAGAAAATAATTTTTGCTTTCAACAATGTCGTTCTGTTGACCAAATGCAATTACCATAAAAAAAAACTTCGAAAAAGGAATAGATCATTTAATTGCCGACTCTCAAAGCCAGAAAACGATAAATCGGCGCAACAATTTCGAATGCGCGTATCGTCGTGTCGTGCACCATCGTATAGATATATATATGTATATATAACGCGACGCTCTGGTGAAACAACAGTAGAAGTTAACAACTTCTAATGGCGCATTAAATGCGGGCCATTACCGTCGCGAAACAATGCCGCTGTTCTTCGTTATAGTGGCCGCTTTGCCATTCGCTAGCCGTCAAAACTTCGATACACATTGCTGACCCGGCTGACCGGTTGCGCATTTGTTCGCCGCCGGTTTTACAGGAGAGTTTGAATTCAAACAAATAGACGCGGTCCCAAAACAGCGCGCTCTCTCGCAGCCGATAATCCTAATTATATACGCAAAACGGAGACATTGTACAGCAGAGTAACATGTACTACGAGCTAAATGACTTGGTTCGAGCAACATCCATTTGAAATACGAAAACTTCGTGTCGATTTTCAAAGACGGATGGAATTGAATTTACTCGAAAATCACTGAAATATGGAATCGTAGAGAGAGAGAGAGAGAGATCGGCGTCGGAAAGTTATATATTTTAGACGCGCGTCACGTCACTACCCGATACGCGCGCAGAAACGAGCTCGAGAAATATACTCTTTATCACGCTCATTGCCACGCCCCGCGAATATCCGCGAATCCGGGTTTAAGGAGCGTGCCGGGCGTAGAATATCGCCGGCATTGTAAACGGACGATATTTTCCCTGTTTGTTTTCCATTACTACGCGAGAGGTTGTCGTCGCCCCTCGCCATCGCCGTCTCTGGAATATGCACCGCTATGATAAGGGTGGGTAACCGCACTCGGTGTAATGGAAAATTCTGCGCCCGCCGCGCCGCCGCGCCGCTTCGCTGTGAATATCCTTCCTTCCACGGTGTCCGCCTTCCCGGTTCTTCCTTGCTGAACGAACGCGATTTCCCGTGGGAAACGCTGAAATCGATAAGGGTCGCTCGCTTCCGCTCCTCTGACCTTTCTTTTCCGCGAGAGACGAAGAAGGTGAGGGTGTCCGGGGGAAAGGCCGCGGAGAGATTAAACTGTCGGTGCTCGTCGTGTGGGTCGATTTAAGTATCGGTAAACAATATCGGACAGTAAGTAATTTAATTTTCCGAAGGTTGGGCGCCGAAGGGCTGAGTTTTCTGAGAGCGGCAGTTTGTGAGAACAAGCATGTCTCTCGCACCATTAACCCTAAACTCTATCACTTAAAGTGCGCGCGCGGCTGTTATTTTTTCGTTATTCAGTTTACAGTCGAAATGTCCTTTCACATATTCACCTCACTCTCCTAACGTTATTAACGTAATCAAATCCAAACTCTCGTATATGATGTACATATGATAACTAAAGCTTTTCAATCCCTGCGGAATCCGCGATAAAATTTCCATATAGGGAGAGCTTTCCTGGGCCATTGAGGTGGCCTCCATTTTAGGTGCAGTTTTCCGAGGTTACTCGCGAGTCTGGTTAACGGCACGGGATTGCTTAGACCTTCGAAGAATGCGGGAACTTTTCTCCGACTCCCCGTGCTCTGAGTGTGGAGAATTTTAAGCCGTTTCGCGCACAAAGCCGCTGCCGGATGGGTGACGACGACGGAAGGGGGACAAAGCTGCTTCTCGTTTTTTCGTCTCGCGACTCGACATTTCGCAGTGCGCGCTGTGCGCGAAAGGCATTCAAGACAGATGGGACATTGCTTCACTCCCGGGCGAGTCCCCGGGGATCACTTTAAACGACGCGCACAGTTGCACAGATTTCACGAGATCGCGTAATTATTTCATCGTGCGGAAAAGTGTCATGAGCTAAAAACGGATTACGTAATCGCGGGATTACGACCGTTCTCCTCGAAATGTGTGTGCGCGCGCGCCCGATCGCACGACATTTCTCTTTCCGGCGACAAAGGGAATTTATAGTCAGAGTCGCCTGTGCAACCCGAAACCCATTTCGCCTCGGGAAAACGCGTCCGTTTCCGATAAATGGAAGAAAGTCCGAACGAGAGCATTACTCGGCTCTTCGATCCGTTTAAAAATGCATGCGTTTGCGGCTGGCGACTTAATGCATTGCGTGGCGAATGCCGGTCCATTCATTTGCGCAACCTGGAAAATTCGCCGCTATTTCGCTACTGAAAGGAATCTCACAGCCCGTATCGCATTTCAAGTTTTCAAAAGCGCTGGACGTCGCGGAAATATCGGATAACGATACAAAGCCGCGTCTCGTTTTACGATTCAAATTCTGCGACAGTAAGCTATTTTACGCGACTCTTTATCATACGATAAATAGTTCTCGCGGTGGCACCGATTATTGAGGCACGGCGGAAATTTGTTCGGCCAAATGGAATAAAATCACCGCGCAAATAAAAGGGATTTTACATACGTGCTATTTCGAAAGTAATTTATTTAACACCATACGGCTTTCATATTTGGTTTTATCCGTATCGTGTTTGTTGTTTAATTATTCGGAGAGATAAATATCGCATCGCGCAAATGTATGGTTTGAAAAGTTACGGCGATTTGTTGTTCGCCCGGCCGCGGTTACTTGTTCCCTACCCGGACAAAAAGAACGAATGTCGCGCGACATTTATCATAGCGAGAAAAAAATTAATCGGCTGGCAAAAGAACAATGCTCCCCTCCCCCGTCTTCCGAATATCCCCAATTACGACCGCCGTGCTTATCTGACTTCCGCGTCTTCTCCTCCGACCGTCATTCGACTTTATCCTTCCTAACGAGGAGCCCGTTATTTCTTATCGCGTCAGACTTCGCGTGAGAGCCGAACTGTCGTCCGCATCCGCATTTCTCTTTCGCTTTTTATCGGCGATAAGATAACACTAAACTGGCAATAACATCGAGCGATCTCGACGACGTTCACTGCATTTAATTTGATTTGCGCTGGATAACGACACGCGTGTCACTTGTCACTTGCGCGCGCGTTTTGCACGGATACGAAGACCGTCGTCGAGTTTGTTTGCCGTTCGATACACGCGAAACAAGGAAATTCGTGCTTACTCTCGTATTTCCTTAATAACATCCACTTATATATAATTCCCAACCTATTTAAATACATACGTTTCATACATTGTAGAATTTTGGATACAATTTTTCAAACAAACAGAGAGACCACGATAATGCTGTTTTAGAAATCAAAGGTATCTTAGACCGCATGAATCAGAAATAGACAATGGCATACTGAGAAATCAAAATACCATTGAACGAGACAACGTTGTCTTAGAATAAATAGAAAATCGACTTGCAGGTTGCGGGACACCTTACTCCGCAGCCCTTATTTCCATACGAGATATTATACCAATTTCTATCCTCTCTGGAACCATAAATACATCGCTTTACATAATTTTCCACAAGGTGGAATGTCGCGGATCTAATAGCAATTTTTTTCGTTTAATGTATCGGTGTTTTTAGCAAGATTTTTCGATTCTTACAAATCGCGGAAATTCGTTAGCCGCGCGTGATGAAATGTATTGATGAAAAAATGTAAATTTTATATTGTTTAATTTCATGGATGTGAACCGCATTCGATATTCGTGTGATTTATATTAACTACAGCAGCTGCGGAACAAAATTAGCGGTTATGTATTTCGTTCTCACGTATTTCTTTTTTAATATTGATCTGACGCAGATTTAATTTTTTATGATTTAAATTAAAACTCGCATTTTTAAAGCCTTTTGTAGCTGCAATAAAATTCTAGGAATGTATACCTGTAATTCTATAAAAAGCATAAAAATATACATATTCATGCGCATAATAAAATATTACTGTTACACGGTACGATATATTCTATTGTATTTTTGTTGACCATACGTCAATGTACTCGGATTCAATGGAAAATCTTCGTTTTTCCACGTCGCTGTTTCAGCCGTATTCAAATCTGCGAAAGTCTTGTAGGCCGCAAATCTCGAGAAAATCTGTGTAACTCGCACGATTTCTCGTCGTTATCGAAATAATCGATACAAGGGACGAATGAAGGGTCACGGACGAATGAGAACCTCCCACAGGATACGTCGTCTCGCCATCAAACTATTTAGGATACAATCCATGGCGGTGGAAGTAGATGAAGCCACGACCGACTACCAACTATTGCGTCTCTCCTCGGAAAGGTTTGGCAAACCACCTCGTTGCTGACGGGACATTCATCACTCGACTATCTCTTCTGTCCCCCGGAGGCATACACGAGACTGGAAGCTAATATCCGCGGCAGGCACGGCGCAAATATACGCGGTCGGTTGCGTTTACGGCTTTAGGGAGCTGTAAAATATTCGTAAATTACTCCCAGCGAGAGCGACGGTATGCGCGCTCGCTCTTGCCCCGCCATCGGACTCTCATCCAACAAGTATCGTGCCCGACTGCTCTCCAACCTATTCGTATCCACGCGCGAATTCACCCAATCTAAAACTCTCTCCCAGCGCGTGGAGGAACGCTCAGAAGTTACTCCGCACTATGCTGCTTTTCTTAACTTTAGCTGCTTTTCAATATAAACTTTTTTTTAACGATTTCCCTTTATTAATGTAACTTATATATACCTATTGTAAGCTAAGCTGCTAATTATGATTGCAATATAGTTCAACGTACAATTACATCAGTTTCTCGAAACAAAGCTTTCGATACATAATTAGAAGGATAAATCGATAAGCATTATGTAATACTGTGTTCGATCGCGTTATGCAGATTGTACGTTTTATACTTTGAAACTCCGTACGGACAATTTTCAGTTGCGATAGATTTCTTTCATGTTATTTGCGTACAGCGGTATCCGTAAAAATGATTTTGTCAATCAACGATATCGCGCGCTCTCATGCGTACGGCGTGCTTCGATCGCGCAATGCCTCTTTCCATCAGTTTCGCTGCCAAACTGAATCGAGCAATGGGTTAAGCCCTAGTACGTGGATAAAGCTTCCGGGCGCTCTGTACTTTCCACTATATCCATGATAAAGCGAAATCCATTTGACTTACAGCTTATCGACTTTCTGGAAGGAAGCCGGATTTGTGAGTAATTTTGCGTAACGACGCACGCATGGTTACTCTGAAAAATGCTGTGTGTGTGTATGTGTGTGGTGCGTGAGAGAGAGAGGAAGGGAAGGAGGGAGAGTTTTCGTCAACCTTTGCGACGAAAGAGGCATTCTTAAGGTGTGCTGCATAACACATACACATACACACACGATACGATGTGTCCTGAAAATATTTTTCTTTCCGGAAAAAAAGTAAACGTTACCCTGTAAAATTGCTGTTTCCGTGCAAACCTCTTCCCGAAAAAGTGGAATACATTTAATTTTCTTAACGCATTTACTCGTGAGAAACTGCCTGTCATGTCGTGTGCAACCTCGAAAAGGAGTATTCATCGTGTAGCAAAAATTTTCTGAAAACACTTTGCTTTAATATCCGTGAAACGCGGAATCTCTAATAAATATTTTCCAATTCGTAATTGCAAATTGTGGGCGATAACAGAAAGTTAAGATAAACGTCAAAAATAAGCTTACAAATTTTCAATTAAAATATGAATAATTATATGTTATAATTATCGCATAAATTATTCCTTTTATTAGATATGACTATCTATCAATAGTAATTGAATATTTTCATTAATAAATAGATTAGTGAAATTTGTTTGTTGAGATTTGATGTCCGCGCCTCTATTTCGTGGATCCTTTACTTAACGGTTAACATTAAATTTTCCGACCACAATAGCCGGACAATAGTCCGGACCGAAGTTGGTCCGGACGACGCGACACGAGTTACGAGATCTCGTTACAGCCCCACGAAATGTATGGGCGACACCCGGAACACCCACTTACGAAGGGTTCTTGAGGCGTTCTCCGTTCGCGATCACAATTCACCGTGTCCAGTCAGCTTGTTCGCTACGTGTTTTGCAGCGCATACAGTTTTCCTCGCTGTAACTTTTTCTTGAATTCATACACAGGTAGATATATACATATATGTCAATTTTACGATTGTTGCCCGACGCGAATACAATAAACAGAATAAACTAATAAACATATTCGGAACGTCAACAGAAATTTAATATATGCGAAATTGTCAACAGAAATTCAAGTAACATGTATACAATATCACGGAAGAGAACATTGCATTTGTATTTTACAGCAATTTCAACAATTTTCCAATGTTATTTTATCACTAATAGTGTTATTATTAATAATATATGCCTCAAAAAAGTGAATCTTGCATTTATTTTGTTTCTATTGTAATGAGATAGTAATCAATTTAATAATAGATTATTAAAAATGTCGGAAAATGAATTGTACATAAAACTTCTCTGAGAAGTTACAGCTTTTAGATTAACGTTTCCTTTTCATTGATGTATTTCCTTTCATCGATATATTTTTCATTCACGATCAACACCGTGATCGTGAAAGATTAAAAGATCTGTTGTTCCAGAATTTTTCTACATCTTGATATATATGATTTATCAAGATTTATCAGTTTCTGTGACATATGGTGGGTCTTTTTGTATTCGAGTCACAAACGTAGCCGTTTGGTAGGAGTTTACCGCACTCGGAGCATCATGTGATGACACACAAACTACCGACGAGAACTCATTGCATATAAATTCCGGCCAACGGGACGGTGCCGCCTTCGTCGCCAACGTTGGGTAGGTCGATGAGAGGGCGAGCGTCGGTGGCGGCTCGCCAATTAATCACCTTCTGACAAATTGCCGAACCGGTCGTTTTGCTCGTAACATTAGAAGCGCCGGCCGGGCCGTGCTGCCGTGTTCTTGCCGGCCGTCTCTTCCTCCGCGAACGGCGCCTTCCTCTATGTGGATTACGCAAGAAGGCTCCCGCGGGATCTGCGAAGGCGGCGGAAGCGCAGAAACCGAGGAAACGGGGGATTACGGTGTTTATTAGAGGCTCTCGCCGGTGGAGTTAATGGAAGCCTGGCCCATTTCCATTTTCGACGTTGCCGGAAGGATATCTACGTGCTCGTTTTCTGCTTCAATCAGGAGTTAATATCGAATATCGAGATATTGTAATCAAGAAAAGAGGTTGCATTATGTGATGTTATATTTTACGATGATATTATATATTTTATGATGATAATAATCGTACATCGAGAAGCAAGTAGTTTTGAATAATTTGTTGGTCATTACACTCATTACGTCCATTTTAAATATTGACCGTATTTATTGCTTTTTGTAAATGAGAATATATTAATGTTATTAAGTGTTTGTAACTGTAAAATAATTTTGTAGGAATAATTAGGACAAATCTTTTTTTTCTATAATCTCGTTATTTATAATAAAAATAAGATACTAAGTAAATACAAAATATGAATTAAAGTTGTGATACTTGACAGGACTTATATTTATATTGATAGTGATAAAATAACATTGAATACAATTGAAGATAATTGCATAATATTGTTTTTACTATTCTGCTCTTACTATTCTATGTAAACTCTCATAGACAATCGCACATATTTATACATCTAATATAAATCTAAATTCCACTACCTTCCGCATCGACACGAATGGTAACAGCTTCTTGCTGCACACTAGTCCATCGAGTCTTCGATTTCCTGTAAATCGTTGGAAACGACTTGCGAAACTTTCGCGCCAAACGAAGAGTCACGATTTTGCGTTACAGAGTACGTGAAAGAATACTTGAGTTCAATTTAACGCTATTCGAAAACGAAATCTCCACCGTACACCGAATCGAGTCTCGTCTCAAGTCGTCAGGGTATTTCCAAGTTCTATGGTGTACGAGAAAAGACTGTTATATACGGTGAAGAGTGAAGTGCGATTTTCGTTGCAGTCCACTGCAGAAAAAGCAGAAGATTTCTGCAGAAATATATCCCTGGTGAATTTCGCGACGCGCGATTACGATCGAATTTCCCTCGTTTCGCGTGCGAGCCGAAGATTCGGGAGGCGCGGACGGCGACTTTGCGTGTTGGCGATATTACGTCGAACAGATGTACAGGATAATTAATACGACTGACAACGGGACGCAAATCGGAACGTGCGAACGTTGATGGCGAACAGGAATTTAATAACGGCGCGGCGGGCAAAAATTTGGCGCGCGTTCGGGGAAAAAATTGCGCCTGCTGTAGAAGAGACCCGTTGTAAAAGAGATGCACGTTTCGCTGCAATAAAGTGACTTCCGCATAATAGACGGCGGTTCGCTCTGGCGAATTGCCGCTGAACGTGGCATGCGCGCGCGTTGACGTTACCAACGTTGAAGGAAGCAGGCGAAAAAATATAATGCCGACGGACGCCGTCTTGCGAACTAATTTTTAATGCGCCGACGAGGTTGATATATTGCCCGCGATATTCTACGCGCAAAACGTGCCGCGCGCATATTCTGAGATATTATAATTACCGCATCGGTCTATTCATGTCTCTTCTCCTAATGGAACCTCCGTGAAACGCGTATCTAGTTAACGATTCGTCGGCAGATTCTTTTTGATATGATTTCGGTAAAATTTACTGTTGCGACTCGTAAGGCGCATTTAACCGATATAACGACGCTAACGATAATTGTTCGAGGCATAGAAAAATATGGCAGTTTATCATAACAGGGAAGTGCAGTTAGACGACGAAAAAGCGTTTCACATAAAATGTACACTCTCCGTCGTCGGAAAATGTCCCATCGCACTTTACCGCCGGAAAATGTCGCAAAATGTCGCTATCTGGCTCGTTGCCACTTTCACGCGCAGAACAAACAGTCGTATATGAATAACACACCGTGAAGTGGCTCTTACAGAGGTTGAGAATTAATAAGAATATTCTCGCCTGATGTTTGCGAATAGAAATTATTTGATGAAATCGTTAGAAGTTCGTAAATAAGGGATGATTTGCACGCTTAACAAAAAAGAATGAAGGGTACGAACAAGCACGCCGCGCCGGTGTGGACGTGGAACAGCTCGTAACTCTACAAGATAACGTACAACAAATCGTCGTTTTTACCGAGTACATTTGGCATCGATTAACTACGCGAGAGCCGACTTCCCGACCGGAGAGCCTCCCTCGTCGACTTTAACTTATAACAGAATGAAATAACATTATTCGCGTACGGTTGCAAAGTGCTTGAAAGACGTGTCTGCAATAAAGTGAGCCGCGGCGCGTCCGGCAAACGCGGAAATTGAGCGTGTGCCGTTCGTGGAACATCCCCGGCTGTTGCCTCGTGGTGCATCTCCGCGCGCGGCAGACAACACGTAGGCCATCGTTCTCGCCTCTCGCGTAATTCCTATCCGAGCGTAGTATCGCCTTCAACGTCGACGGGGGTGGCAGCGGCGGCGGCGGCGACGATGGTGGTGGTACTGCCGGTACTGGTGCCTGCCTGCCTTCGCAGCACCACATCACCCATACACGAAACAACGCCGTTCTCATCCCGCTTGATGGATGTGGCGTGCATCGTCTGCCTGGTCGTGGCTGGCTGCTTCCGGAAGCGAGAGAGCGTTTCTCTCTACCTCCCTCTCTCCTTCTCTCCTTCTCTTCCTCTTTGCCCTCCTCTCTCTCTCTCTCTCTCTCTCTCTCTCGCTCTCTCTTCTCCACGTCCAGACAACGGCTCGCCCCTACCTGCGGCGAGGCGCGTGAGAAATCGAGGTGAATGAAATTTCACGGTGGCCGGAATGAGTTCTGACTTCCGCCTCGCTCCGTAATTATCCGTTTTCGAGGAAATTACTGTCCGACAGTTTTCGCCTCCCTCACCTCCGCGCCTCCACGCCGCGTCTCGTCTCACGGTGAGAAAGAATTCGCAGCGTCCAGCCGGATTGATGGCAGCGGATTAATTGCACCGATCCGACGAGATTTTGGGCGTCGGATCGCGCGTGTTTGCGATCAACAAGAGCGATTCGTGCCCTGCATGATACGCGCGTTTGTTTAGACATATCGGAAATTTCATTTCGCGTGGGGTACACGAGCTCGTGCACAATAAGAGGAATAAGGAACAAGGAATTAAATATAGAGAGAATTCCGTGTCTTGAGAAAAGACACGATGCGACTATAAATTATCTCTATGTTTAATTCCTTGTTCCTTATTCCTCTCATGGTGCATGAGCCCTTATATCGAATAAAAGGGGGATCGAAATTAATGGTATATATTCACCCAAATGGAATCAGGCTTTTCTACTTCTTTTTTCCTTTCATCGCAAATATCTGTGCAGTTATTTGCGATGTCGATTGCCCCGTCTCCCGCAAGAAAATTTATTATTAATCAAAGATTAATCAAATTGCACTTATCCGTTTGCGCTCTCGTATTAAATACTCTCGAAAGATAATAACGCCATCAAACTTGATATGCATGACCAGTGTTGCGCGACGACGCGTGTAGAGTTAAATGATGCGGAAAATTGTGAGGCCGCGTCGAGAGGATCTAACCGAGAGGATTATATTCCGCGTGCGCAATGCGCGCCGATCCGAAATGGAGCAAAGGAGGGAAAGTCGTGGCGGCGGACGCGATCGATCGACGTCTTCGCGACACAAATAATTCGTGATTGACGACGTCTCGCGTATTGGTATTCCGATGAATTATGCATTCGGAAGCGCATGTCATTGCTCTCTCTGGTCATTGGTAACGATCAGAGAATTAGAGATTGCAGCACTCTCCCTGTTTGCTTTGAGTTGCTTATAATTATTATACGGTGTTCTATCAATTCTGGTTATCGGTGTAGTTAGAAGGAGAGGGCAGATGTATGTCCGCATCCGTTGTATATGTGTATGCTCCCGCGGCTTTCAGCATACGTACAAACGGCCGAATAGAATTTGGGGATCCGGCAGCGTTCCGCTTCTGTGCCAATATTGACGCGCCGTGGAGGGATGCGATTGCGCTTGCCCTATATGCACTCTCTGCAGCTTCTCTTCGGACACGAGTTCGCGGAATTGAATTTTGGTGATATAATTATCGAATACTGTGTAACTAAGCGATCTGTATCCAGCGCGATAGCGCCGACCCGAACGAAAACCCGCATTCTCGCCGAGCGGTTAGAACGGTGAATAATTATGAGTAACATTATAGGGAACTCTGAAGGTACAGGGAAGAGGGACCCGTGAAGCATGGAAGTGTAACATCCCTAAGCAAAGGGTCTGTGAGGAGAGAGTAACGCGCAGAACAGCAATGCTTTGTCTTTTTTCTGTAGCGATATATGGCTCTCTTTCTCTCTCTTTTTCTCTCGTAAGAATACATGCAATAGTTCCTTCTTATTTTCACAGTGATACGTGACTCTTTTCCTCCCTTTGTGTGGGTCTCTCTTTTTTTATAGCAGTTTCTGTCCTGCTTATGTACGTATCTACTTGTTTTTCTCTGTTGCGATATAATTGTCTTCATCTCATTTCTTTTATCTCTGTCTACCTCTGAATTATTTCTTTTCCTTCTCCAACTTTTTCTTATTTATTTATTTATGAGACTTATTAATCATACAGAATATTTAAGATTAGTTAATAGAATCCAATGTACTTGTATAATAGAGAAGGAAGATCTAAAGAAAAAATGATTAAAAAGAGTATATTTTTTATTTTTGAGAAAAAGAATTTATTTTTAATATTTTTTACTTTCTCACATGACAAGTATCTCATATTCTCTGTTACAAGCATTGTATATTATTTGTGAGGAACGCGCCAACATCTCGACGTGCCATTATCGCGTCGAAGATATCATTTTAAAATATTCGTAAATCTACAATATTTGCAGTATGCATCGTAACAGGTAAAAAAACAAGAAAATGACTTCGAAAGAGTCTTAAGAAGAAAATAAATGCATAAAAAAATATAATAGTTATTAACTTAAAGAAAATTATATTTAATTAATTTTGTTAATAACTTTATTATTTAAATTATCAGTTTTTTTTTTTTAAAGAAATCAGAAAATTTATTTTAAAAGAAACATTTATTTTTTGTACACAATTATTTACAACATAGCTGCATGATTTTATCAACTTATACTATTGAACTGCTTTTTGAATTATTATATTGAACCGTTGCGCGTTGTTGAAACGCTAGTGACGTCATATCCCCTCGCCGCGCAAATCTCCCTTTCCCGAATCTTCTTCAAAGCTCCCGGATTAGAACCCGTATATTATAATACATATTACCCAAAACACCGGCGAAAGCTACTCTTTGATCTCTAATACTACTGTACATATTTTATGTATGTACTGCTATATCCTTTTAATCTTATATCGATTAGCTCAGTTATACGAAAAGCACAATCACATGGTATTAACCCTTTTATGAACGAGCATTGAAATGTAATCGCGTCTCGTTTACCACATTCGTCCCGAAAGGATTAAATCAGATCCGATGGATTATTTTATTATGATTAATTAAATCTACTTGAAACTGCTTAATTATGTCAGGCACGATGTCAAATTAAGGACGAATGATAACGAATGATACTCGTTAAACTGTTCAAAAGTATAATTAAAGAGCTCGAGATAAATCCTGAATGGAGTTGTAGGCTGAGACGGAAGAGAGAAATAGAAAGAGAGAAATGTACTTTTACTTGAAAATGTACTTTAGTCTCTTTATTACACGATAAATTTCAGGTACGCGAGAGCAATCTCTCCGGAATCGTCGGCCTTATACCTATAGCCACTGACAACGGCAAAACGGTCCTTGTTTGAAAATCTACGTGGACCAATCATTACCGCCACAGGTCTCTTCACACGAAAACATATGTACACAGAAAACATATGTATATGTATCGAAACGAATGAAATAACATGTGCCCGAACCAGGCGGAATCAATTTCGAAATAAATATCTTCCATCGGCGCTAGAATATTCGCTTACAGAATAAACAATAACAGAAACTGTACAGGGAAACTCGATAGGATAGGATTGCACTCCGTATGCAACAGACCTGCAGCTTAAATTCTTGATTATCTATGAGGATTTTTTGTGCACGAGTACGGCATTTTAAGTCATATACATCACACGCGTCATTATTATGAACCTTTTGGTCAAAAATGTTCTCCAACGAGCTTTCGTGAAGATCACTGCCAGTCGTATAAACTCTTTGCCTTTGCGCTTTATACGCGGCGGCGCATTCTCTCGTCCTGGACGCTTCTCCCGCTATGGTCTCCTTTTGAAAGCACTCGAGAAGGGTTACGACCGCAGCCTGAAAAGCTGCAGGGGACATAAAGAAAAGACGGCATCCGCCCTTATCCGTGCGTGGCCTCATTTCTCACGTGGCGCGACGGCGACGGCGGCGACGGCGACGGCGACGCCGATGTCGACGCCGACGTTGACGCCGACGCGGCAGGCCTCCTTATTGTCACAGACGAACGTTTTCGAATTTTCTCGCACGCGCGAAGCTACGAACATACCCACATGCTGGCGAACGTTCGCCAGCGTGACGGTATTCGGCGTAGGTATATTTAGGGAAGGTCGACAAACGTTTGTCACAATCGAGTCGAGATGTCGTTCAATTGCGTTCGGTTGTTTATCCCACTCCGCTAGTGTGCATGCGTTGGATAAATTGGGAAATATTTACATTCGCACCAGTCGTAGACTACTCTCGTGCAAACGCGAGCGTTTCTACCTTGCCGTATCATCGGATGGAATGACATGGTGATATGCTATATCCGTTTACTTTTCAGAGATCATCTACATTTTTCTACAATTTTACATTCTTGTATTATCCGCTTCTATTCATTAACTAAATTCTCGATCAATCTTACAGCTTTTTCTCTTCGTACAAAGTGTAATTGTTTATTAGATTGAATAGTTTATGTGAACAAATTGTATATTTCGTGCATATTACAACAATGAATTCCAGTACAGTAAATTTTGAGATACTTTGTTCTTTCTACCGCGATAAAAATATCGATTTCGCTCCTCGTAGACTTCGAGCAAGAATTCACAGTATCCATTTTACAGGACCAAAGCAAATGCGTTTTATTCGAGCTATTTGAACACGCGAGTACGAAAAGAAGAAGGGGAACACGGAAGTGCGCCCGCATTATTCTATTTTGCAAGACGACACGAAAAGAGAGCAGTATTTATCTTCCAGTTCGCTCCCACGAAGCTTTTATTCGGAGATCAGATCGAACAAACATTCGCCGGAAGCAGACTCAAGAGGAGATTCTGGAGGGTAGTTCCGATAGTAGAAGGAGAGAGGAGAGAGGCAGCATATCTTAAATCAACTGGCTCGTGAAGTAGAAAGCCGGTTAGCTGATCCTCATCGCCGTTTTCCGTCGTCGCGCCGCCTTCGCTGATTCCAAATCTATATAAATCGACTTTCAGATTACACGGTTTTCAGAATCGGAACCGGGCGGCATCTCGTTACGTCTCTCGGCGGAAGGAGGTGGATTTATTCTCCACGCGTTGCCTAACAGCCCCACCGACGAGTGTGCTGCAAACACTCTTCTTGATTTGGAAATAGGTGCGGACACCATACGTTGTCAGATCCGTCCGTTTGGTAAATCAGAGGAACAGCTGGATCTACGTTCGATCGCATTTAATTTGCCGCGTTGGTTCAAAATGCCATCTGCCAAAATTATCCAATAAACGAACGAGAGAGAATTAACGAGACGCTTAAAAACATAATGCGTGATTACGTGTAAAACATTTCATAATCCAAATGTCCATAATAATATGCATAATTATCATTATATCAAAAAGCCAAAAAAAAGAGCCAAAAAAGAAAAACAGTCAAAGAAGAAAAATTAATTGTGTTCATAAATCAGTTTGTCTATATTACTATAGACAAATATAAAAGACCCTCAAACTTCATATATTTATTTATTAATGCGATGTGTAAAGAAGATACTTCCGACTACGCGAAGTAATTCGATTACGAGTCGGTTAAAATGAGGCTGTTCAATTTCCTGCTATTCAGTCGAATCGTGGATGGCAACCTTAGGCCTTCTTTGTAGTAAAGAGAACACGAGAAAGAAGAGCAACGTTGAAACTTTCCGTCTCTCCGGAGAATCGGAGGGATAGTAGCGGCGGGGAAATTGTTTTTACGATAAAGTTTGCTTTAGTGGAAATCGGTTCTACTCTTTCTCATTCTCTGTCTCCTTCTCTTCTTCCCCCCTCCCTCTCTCTCTGTATCTCGATCTTGTGAATGGAAGTATACATGTGATGTGTTTCGGTTTGTATTTTGTGACTCTTTTTCGCCGCTTGCAGCCTTGTGAAGTCTTTCTTTTCCAGTTCGTATTGTTAGACTGGCAAGGCTATTATCGCTTGTATCTCTCTAATTTTCTAGAGTCAGGATTTGGATGCCACTGCAGTTTATTGTTTTTTTCTTATTTCTTTGCAAATTGGAAATTTCTCTTTCTGTATTCTTCTATTAATAAAATAAGATGTGCATGCGTCCCGGCTTTTGTTTGCTTCTACGATTGTTGTTGTTATTTCTGAAAGATGTTGGAGTCAGGAAATTGATGTACTCTTCTCCGCCAGGTCAGAGAACAATAAACAACGAAAATAAAAGTAAATATACTACTTTGTATGTCTCTTTGTCGTATCTAATTTATTTTAATGTTTGCGAAAAATCGATAGAAACGATAATAAATGTGTCGAAAATACATACGCTGCGACAATCTGTCGACAAACATAATGGCTTTATTTCCAAGCTATTGTCGCCTAGCAAGGAATCTCGCAGGAAAGAAAACTCAAATAGAGGCTGTTTTTTTTAGTTTGAAAGGAGGTTTTTCTCGAACTGTCTACACATTTCAACTTGGAGAACAATAAATTGTCATCATTTGCGTGCGCGCGTACAAAACACACACACACACGACGTCTCGCTTAATTATTTAATTTTTTTTATTCCTGGTTATTTCTATATAGCCGTACTACATCATTATATCAAATATTGTTTTAAGGGGGATAGGAGATTAGATTAAATCGAAGACGAACTTTGCAAGAATTTATTTCAAAAATAGAATTTAATAGACACAATTTTTTGCTTAGTTACTTACTATTATATTTGAGAAGTAGAAAATTAATTTGTAATTCAAAACTTATTAAAACTATAAAAGTTTTCGTCAATTAAAGAACAAGACCAAAAATTTTGAATTTTATCACGATTCCGTAACTTCCAATGAAGCAATCTGCAATTTTCCGGTCTAGTTTTCCTCAAAATACTTTGCTCTACAGATTGAATCTAAAATAGACTATTTAAAAAAATTAGATTATAAAATGGTAAACATAAACGTAAAACTTCAATTTTCCATAGACCATTAGAAAAATTATATTACAAAATGGTAAACATAAACATGAAATTTCAATTTTTGCGTAAAAATTAATGTTTATAATAATGACGAAAAGACAATTTCCATAAACATTATTGTAGACTGTACAGCAAAGTATTCCGAGGAAAACTAGACCAGAAAATAGCAAGCTTCCTTAAAAGTTACGAAATCGTGGTCAAACTCAAAATGGTTGGTCTTATCTTTAATGACAGCAAATTTCTATATTTTTAATAGATAAGTTTTGCATTATACAAATTAATTTTCTATATCTTAATTATAGTAGTAAATAACACTTACTCGGAGAATTGTACCCATTCATTCTTTTCCCTGAAATAAATTTGCAAATTTTGTCGTCTCAATTTGACTATACAAACCTTCTGTCTCTCCTTAATCTGTACCATGCATTCATAAGTTTTTAATGTTTGAGGAGAGATTAACTTAGGTCGCTGAATAAAAAATGACGATTCTTTCTCTTTCTCTCTCTCTTGTCTCTCCTTTTTCTTTTCCTCTCACCCTTTCTTTTTCTTTTCTTTTTCTTTTCTCTTCTTTCTCTCCTCTCTCTTCTTTTTTCTCCCCCCCCCCTCTCTCTCTCTCTCTCTCTCTCTCAAAGAAAAGTCTTATAAGTTTGTCTGCATGGCTAAATAGTGGTCGAATATGTGTTAGACTTACTTACTGATGACAATCCTATTATTTATATCGACCATGCCACTGATCTTGCTAAGCTTATTTGACCAGTCCGACCTAATAATAATATACTATCCTCCACTGCTCATGTTAACTCTACCCGGAAGTTGGCTCTGCTTCGTGTTGCTCAGTTTATTGCTAAGTCCCTCGTGGACATATAGACTTTATTCGATTACATTATTTGAATTAGGATGACATTGGTTTCTTGTGAGAAATTTTTAGCGTTCTGGTGTTCGTTCGTATTACTAGTTCTTTATCGGAATCTATTTACACCGTACTTATTATTAGTTCTTAAGTTACGTTAATTCTTAGTTTCATTATTTGTTACAGTATATTTTATACAATCAATTATAGTGTATTGAGTTATGCTATGTATACTATGAATTTTATGTTGCGTTGGCTCTTAAGTATGTTACTCGCTTCATTGTTACTCATACTAGAGAAAGAGCACATACACTTTATCTTCTTTGTAACTGCTGTATTGTATTTTACCCTTTAACTTGTGCTTGGGCATATTAAATATATATCAATATCAATATCTCTCTCTTTCTCTCTTTCTTTTATTTCGCGAGCAACCTCCAGTTTCCTAGATCTTTTGCCTCTTACACTCTCTTTATTTCCGTTGAGCTCCATCTTGGGGATTCATTAAACCGTGAGCAACCTCCGTTCATTACTGGAATCTCCTCCTTCGTCTTTCTCTTCTTCTTCTTCTTTGTTTTTTCTTCCGCATGTCCTATCTCTGCCACTTTCGCGTTGTTTTTATCCGCGTAGTTCTTTATTCTTTTATTTTTGCCATCGTCTTTTTCCACGTTTGCCGACGGGCTGAACACAAAAGGAAACGATATCTCAGTCCCTCCACTACCCCTGAGTCGAAGCGGGCAGAATCCGTTTTATCCAGTTTACGAGATAGAAATAAGAAATTCTAGCGGGAACAGTGAATGAAATTAAGAGGTAGATGAAAAACGCGACCAGTGATTATTTTCTACGACGGACTTCGGGAAGTTATCAACGTTACATGATTATCCATGATTATCATAGTCCAATGTAAATCGCGACCGAATACAATTATTAAAATTGAGTTATAGTAATTATAATAGTATACAGTTATAATAGTACATAGTTATAATAGTATACAGTTACAATAATTATTAATTATTAATTGACATCAGATACAAGTTGACGTATAAATGAAAAATTGTATTAATATATAATTTCTAAATTCTAATGCAGTTTATCCCGTGATCTCACACGAGATATAGATTCTCTATTCTTTTTTCTTATCTCTATTACACAACATTATTTAGTTCTTATATCCTTTTTATACTTTCATATAACTGCGGCGTTGCTTTAGCGTAGCCGCACACTAAAATTAATTTAGATGATTTTCCGCGCGGCCTCCGTGAAATTTTCGCCAACTTTTGACACCGATCGCCAGAAATTATGGTGAAAGCGGTCGCAAATACCGTAGTTTAGTGAAAATCGCTTTGTACTAGAATGCCGGGCTTTAATTTTCTCACTTCTCTTTTTCCCACCCACGCTAGTCGTTAAAACTTTTATCTCATAACAATGGCTGGTGCTGAAGAATTGCCATTGAGGGACAACCGGTTATGCAAGAACAGAATAGCATTGTTTAATATTACATCGTCGCATAGAACTCGGCATAATCGCGAATTAATTGTCCAAACGGGCACACAAGCTAATGTAAATGCATTTGTCTGTTGCGGCAACATGTCTTTTGAATATTGAGACAATCTCGACGTATACTATTACTGCAGTTGGACAAGATTATACGGGACAATCGAAAATTTTCTACAACAATAGAGAGAGTATGATGTAACGTAATTAAATTTATTTATATTATTTATATATATATATATATATATATATATATATATATATGGTTGATTCTGAATCTGAATATTATTTAAATTTGCGGATTTGTGATATTATTTAAAAAAAAGAGACAGAGAAACAGCGAAATTTATGGTGGATTTCGAGGAATTTAACTTTAATGAACACGTACAACCCACCTATACACAATTTAAACAATAATTCGAATCGAGCTGGGTCCGATCATATGCATTTTAATGGAATATTAATTAAATATGAATTATAGTTAAACGTGTATCTTGAATTAAATATTTCGATATTCGTTGCAATTTGCAATTAAGTTTTCATTTGGCAACTATTCTATCTAATTCTAATTGTAAGTGGACATTTTATCTGTTTTCGTCTGTAGGAAATTAATTTATAATACACTGATATAGTTATCATTGATATGTTTTTCCTCGCAGGAAAACCTCTATTATAATTAATCGAACGTAACACTGTGCTTATATTTACGTTTCTAATATTTCTTAATTCATATAGCGACTTTTCAATGATGGTCCTCAAGTTACAGCACCGAATGTGATCGAATTAAACTTTTACTCTGACGAACCAGCAAGATTTTCCGCTCTATTAAAGTGATCCAGCCTGGAAACTTTACTTCTCCCGAGGGAAAGAGCGGTTAACCTCACGTCGCATTCCTCGTGAAAGTTCAATTTCTCGAAACGTGCCCATCTCGACGTGGGTTATTGCCCGAGTTCGAAATCGTCGCGATTTTCCCATCGCCCGGTGCTTCGATTAGCCATTTTAAAGCATCGGGCATGGAACGTCGAAACTTCCGCGTCGAACTCTGATAAATAAGTAGACCAGAATCAAAATATTCTTCCGCGAATTGTTCGTTAAAACGATTATATAAAAAGAGTTTGGCCAACGAACCCGTCCTTTTGCGAGGAGAGCGAGTTAAGCAAAAATACGGTATACAGCTTTACCCGTTGGTTTCGACGGATTCGTTAAATAAAAGTTTTTTGCGTTAACCGCGCGCAGAATAAACTCGAACCTTTTTTCTCCCAGGATGGAAAATTTTTAGTATATTAGTTCACTGAGCTGCAAGCGATATTGCGAACCCCCGCGAGTTTAGCACGATCGATTACCTGGAATTTGCCCCAGATATAATTAATGCGATTATTAAACAAATCAGACTGGATACCTATCGCGTGTCACAAGTAAACAGTGCGCATTACACGCACTTGTCCACTCGTACATTCGCGCATGTTAAAAACGCTCGGGACAGAATAAATAACATCCGACACGCTGTTTACATATTATGGATAATACGGCGCACCATCACGCATCCTGTGTCGAGCGCAATGGCCGCGGTAAATTGTTTATTGACGCGGCGTCTCAGTGAATTTATTGTACGAACGAAGTGAAAAACACCGAACGCGAAAATACGCGCGGCGGCGCAATTTGATTTGCGATGTCCATAATTTGGGATATCGCTTGTCGTTTGTTCCGGCAAATCCGCATTCGCCGATATCCATACACACCGCTATCACACCGCCGTAAATTAGTCGCGACGATCCCGGCGTAATTTCGCCTATCGACAGGCTGCGCTTGTGATGCATTAACGCTGACGACGTAAGACGCTAAATCCGTCAACGGCGCGCTTAACATTGACACGGTCTACTTGGCGCTTGTCGCGAAATGAAGTGACGCATGCCAATATATTCGTCATGTAGTTGATACGCTAGATTTCGTTAGAGCCTCTTTTTCGTTTGATCACGGCTGATATT
Organism: Temnothorax curvispinosus; assembly: GCF_003070985.1. Classification (NCBI taxonomy): domain Eukaryota; kingdom Metazoa; phylum Arthropoda; class Insecta; order Hymenoptera; family Formicidae; genus Temnothorax; species Temnothorax curvispinosus. The sequence goes on from NW_020224354.1 coordinate 123,952, forward strand.
TGTCATAGCTATCATATTTTTTATTTCCTTTCGTCCAAAATATTTCTCGTGAAAAAGAATTATTATATTAAAATTAAACTAAGATTAGAGTCTAGAGAATATAACAATTGAACCTAAGTAAGGTAGATGTTATTTTGCACAAATCGCTAATCGCGATTGTACGCATTGCGTGATAATGCAATTAATGTCGGAGCTTGGAAATGGCGCACGAACGGCGCGTAACTTTTGATTACGCGATAATTGACGTACGGCACCCGGCGCGCATGCAGCGAAGCGTATTCCGTTCGCTGTTTAAGTGAAAGATTCATGGATCGATAATGACTTCCGAGCAGGCTAACGTAACGCCCGGTAACGTTCCGAGCGAGTTGAATAATCAACTGGAGGGAAACGATGTCGATCGTCGACGCCGAATGGAATCAGCCGACGAGTTAAACGAGCAAATTGCGCTTGTCGCGGATATCGAGAATGCTCGCCGTTATTCGGATGTTGCTGGAAAATAGGAGACAACTCGGAAAACTTCGCCCAACCCGAGAATCCGACGCGGGACGCGGCGTTTTACGCCGACAATTACACGTGACGAACGAGATTGTTTCGCCTTCACGGAAGTTGTCGCTACCTCGCAACAAAATTATTACCATGTAATTACGAATCGTTTTGACGCGATAGCGTTAATAAATATATCGCACGCACCAAGAATAGTTATCTGCGATTGTGACGATAATATAAATATTCGCATTCGCGTCGCAACTAGGCGCATTAGATAAATATTTTTTGTTGCGTCCGTTTACAGCAAGTGAAAAATGCGACACACAATCCAATACGCGATTATGTGCGCGAACTACGAGAAGACGCCTCGCGGTCGACGAGCTCCGTTGAAAGGCTAAATTAGAACTAACTTCGAGACCATACAATATTATCTCCGGTTGAATTTCAATCTGATTAGCCGTTCCCCAAGTTAGCTAGTTCGTGCGGAATAGTTTAACAATGACACGCGTTACACCGCTACCGCATTAGTCTCGTAAAGACATTACACTAAGTTCACCGACCGTTTTGGAACTTCAGTTCGATAACTAACTCGGAACGCGAAATGATCGTCACTCGAACAGATTTTGAGCATTAGAGCACCAGAGACTCGGATAACATGACGTAACAGGAAATAAATTATTTAAGTTGCGATAATTCAAAAATTCCGAGATTAACATTTAAAAAGTCGATTGATTATTTATTGATTTTTTTTACTATTAATCATAAAACTAATTGGTTATACTTTTCATTATGCTATCTGTACTATTATTTATTTAGAAACAGAATATTATTTTTAAATCTAATATTAAGGATACTACTGGATAAGAATAAAAATAGGAAAGAAGAGGGTAGCTCAAGAACTTTCGCCGGTGAAAACGTCAATAGCTTCCTTACTGCTTGCGGCAGTGTAGTTTCACGACGATGTTTTACACCGACTACCCTCGAGCGTATCTCGAGGACTTCTTCCTGGATGGGTACATGCATCTAGTCGACGTATTCGACTGCGACGGGAGAAACTTCGGTAATGCTTTTCTCCCTGTTTAGCAACTCTCGCGACAAAAGAAATCACCGTTCGAAATTTCAAGCGTTTAGCTAAAGGTGCTGAAAGTTTCTCAAGCTAGTTGCTCGTGTTGGAATTCGCCTCGTTGCTCGGGATGATTTATGGCTGTGCGTGATACGGATAGCAGTAATGACGATACCGTGTGTCATCTCTACGCACTGTTAACTTTGTCTCGTCGGCAGATGTGTTATAGAATCCCGCGGCAATTAATCCCTAAGTGTCTAATTTAAATCATGACTGTAACTTAATCAATTTTCCGTTGTGTACGTTTAGAAATTTATCAACTATCGCATTTGAAAAAACTAAAATTAACAATTGACTTTAAGAAACAACGTAAAAATAGGGGAAAGAGAGGATAGGAGAGACTGACTTTTAAGAACTTTCTTCGATGGAAACGTCAATAGCTTCCTTATTGCATGCGGGAGTGTAGTTTCACGACGATGTTTTATATCGAACTACCCTCGAACGTATCTCGAGAACTTATCTTCCTGGATGGGTATAGGCATCTAGTCGAAGTGTTCGACTGCGACGGGAGAAACTTCGATCGTTAGATCGTTAGATGTAACGTAGGACAAATTGTCACGTTAATGATCCACGATGCAGGATTATCGCGCAAAGGAGGAGGGCATCAAGGAAGACGAGAGGATCATATCAAGTCTTTATGAAAGTGTGACGCGTTAGCGTAGCTGCGGCTGTATAACGAGACGTCGTCCTTATCGCGGGTCAAAAGCGGGGGTTATATCGCGTTTAGTTACCTGCTGATTAATGACCCGACGAGAGGGCGTGTCTCGAGTAAAACGCGCGCCAGCGGCTACTACGCGTTTAAGTTGTTTGAGACCGCGGCCTGACGACCCGACTGAACTAATTACCCACTATGGTACACCTTAATCCACCTTGTATCCACAGATCGATAACCGCCAGCTGGAAGGGCCTACACTCCTAACATAAACTTTGCGTATAGTCTCTCCCATGGTGCTGACGCTTGTTTGACCAAGTTATTTGCAAAATTGCTTCAAGATCCGCCCCTCGGCGCAGCTTCTTATCAACGAAATATCTTTACATAAGACGTCCCGCAATTTAATGACCGAATTATCGATGTTTGTTTTCTGCGGATAACTTTTAGTAGAGATAAACTCAAATAATTGTGTGCTAAAAAATAATTCACACTTTATTGCATATTTCTGCACAATCTATTGCACATTACGATGGCGATCCTTGATGCAACACTTATCACAGTGCTATTTATGTAATCTGGAGAACTGACGTTCACCCTGCGTTCAAGTATCCATAACTCGAGATTTAAGGGCTATTTGCACGAGTACACAAGTTTCGCAGAATGTACTCCTCGCAATAACCCGGAAATTCAGTGATGGTACATCCCACGTTTGGCGACCAAACATAACGGAAAAAACAACGGTGACATCGTATGCAAAGCGTCCGCTGAATAAAAGATCTGTTTCAAATTCGGGCGAAATCTACGCGATGGATGGATGCAATATCGCTCGTGCGCAAACCGAAGGCATCAAACTTCGCGGAACGCGAGAAATTATTTACGTCGTCGTAATTGATGGGTTTTCCCACAAATTGAGCCGGATCCAGATCTCTAATTATGGTCACGAAATTTAAGCCTCGCGCGAGATTAATTCCGCGGATTTCGCTTCCGCTTGAACGCTCGTTTTAATTACAGCTCGTCGCTGCATAATTAAAAAAAAATAGTGATCTTCCGTGATTAAAAAATAATGATAATCCAAGCACTCCGTGTCCCGTTAAAGTCTCGCATGTAAGGTAAATTAATTTGATCTTTTTCTTTCAGTCTCGAAACATTGTCAAGGTACTGATTAGAAAAAAATTATAATATATGAAACAACCGGAGACACTGTTATCGGATGCTTGATAAAATGCATTGTTTTAAAAAGATACATCTCAAATATGTATTCGCGAAGGAGCATGTTATTCTGGGTTTCGGTTGATAGTTGTGTTTTGTTTCATTATAACTCGCGCTCATGCAAACGGTTGAGTGTTTGGAGTCGTCCCGGACTCTCATGCATAACTACGCCGCAGTTCAGTAGGTTTCTACAGGAACTTCCAAGGGATTTGTTCCGCTTTGAAGTGCGCGCCGTCGATGCTAACCGCCGTTCCGAACTGCGAACACCCCGGTATAGCCAGCCAATCTCGTTATCCGTCCGGTGGACTTGGGCCACACAATTTCTACAGAATTTCGTGATTGAAACCGCTCTTGCTTTGATTGTCGTGCGACGAGTAGAGCCGCGATTCGATAAGACTCTCCGAGAACGCAACGAACTTCGAGCGTCGAACTAATCAATCACAAATTCTTTTTACGATTCAATTTTTTATAACTTTATTGAAATCGAGTATTCGAAAATTGATTTGATTTTTTTAATTTGTATAAAATATATTTTGCACACTACCGATTGTCAATATGAAAAAAATAATAAAATAAATCTCGTGACAAATTAGAGCAAATATCAATTTATTCATATTTGCACGGATAGAATATATCCATTATATCGAAACGTATTTCGTTTTTTATTATGAGACGTATAATTTATTTATAGAATTATTAGCGCGTTATTTTAAACTCTTCGCAAACGCTGCTAATACCTTGGCTAAATATTTTCGGTGCATCGTCCCAGTCATGCGTTTAATAACCATTTTCCGCTCCACGGCTGTAATGAATTCATGGTGAAAAAAGCGACTCTCCGACTTGGTCCAAACCCGCGGAGCAAAACGCCGCGCTTAATATCGAGCCGTCGTGACAGCCGCGTTACATTTCGCGTGGCGTGTTATTAAATCGCAGCGGAGATATACAGACGCGCCGGTTCACACGTCGCCGACTGGTCGCACATGATAAATCGAGAGATCTCGCGCGATTCAACGACGTAACCGCGCGCGGCTCGTATCTCACTGTCTTTTCGCGCAGCTCGCGCTTAGAAATATTCCAACCTGCCGTAGCAATGAATACTAGATATACACTCGTGCTTTATTCACAAACTGCAGTTATCTCTCTGCGATCGCGACTGCACGCGACTGCAGCTGCAGCTCATCGCGCGTGCACGCAAGATATGATGCACGCGTTCACGATCGTCGCCCGCCAGATTTCGTGTTCACCGGCGCGTATGCCGGGATAGGCCATTAGCTTTACGACGGGGGTGACCTATGCTGCATTGACTGCCTGTTTATGTCCGTGCCCCAAATGCGACTCGACGTTATCGCCGATTTCGGCCATTATGAAGTACCGCATTAGGCGGTATTACCATTAGAACTTGTCTGCGAAAACATATTTGTTCAACGATTCGTATTTTCTAAGTATCCAAGTTATCATTGAGGAATCGTAAGAGAATCTATTACGAGTTATACAATACTCGGTGTAAGTGATGTAAGTTAAGTCTCTTTGTCTCGATCGCGCGTCACGTACAATTGCTCGTACTTACAATTTCGCCGCAAAATAGTCCCGCACCGTAAACTTCGCTTATAGTCGACTGTAGTTACTCGCAACTACCACGATTGCCGGAACTCGGCAGTTCTATTCCACCGTCGTCTTCCACTCTCGACGATAGCACAGAAATTCGAATGGGTTTTCAAATTGAACAACGATCAGTACCGTAGCGTTTCTCGAACATACTATTTATGGAGACTGAAAACGGCTGAATATGGTTGATCAATCGGCCAAAATTTTGGTACATTTTGTAGGGACAAAATAATTGAGTCGAGAAAATCGTCACGCGAATGTAAACTTTCAATTTTCCTTCTCTATTTTACAAAATTTCATAAAGATTATTTGATTGACAAATTTAAATTTTTCTTCAGAAACGATAATAATATTATAAAGAAAATTTTTATTAATTTTTTGCGATTATAATGCATATTTTTTAAAAGTCGCTATACTGCATAACTTCTTCCAAGAAAGTATCAATTCTTTCAAGAAAGTTAAAAATTTTCAATCAATGGTCGCGATTTTGCTTTTGTTATGTGACTATATGGATTATATAATAGAAATTCGTACAAAACGCGTCGGGATATTTTCAATAGAAAATCATTAAAACGGATGAAGTTCGATCGCCATCGGTGAATTCACCAGAGAACGCGATATCTTTAAAAGTTGAAAGCATCCCCGAAGCACATTAATCGGGGAAAATCCTGAACCGCTCGGAAGTGCTTTTCGTTTCTTAAGCAAGACCATGACGTTTAGAAATTGTCGTAGAGGTTCCGTTTTCCGATCGTTGAGATACCCTCTTATATATATATTTTTCTTATTTTACGGATGTCTTTGAGTGATTCTCTTATGTAAGCGTGCTATTAAATTATATCGCTATACTATGCTTGACGCGCGCACTGCTTATACAGTTCATGATACAAATTTCATTTGACGCTATATTACATTTACCGCGCGTTAAAATAGAAAAACACGCGTGAAGATTCGCATTAACGCGAACAGGCGCGATGTACAGAGTTCCATCCCAAGGATAAAAATACAGACGCTGAGGACAGAGAAGTCAAACGCTATTTACAAACCGCAACAAGCGAATTGTAATCGACCGGTTACAAACGATAGAACCGAGCGCGCTCAAAGTTACAAAACATTTATTGACTCGTTCGTTCGACAGCCTTTTGACGCGGATCGCGCGTTTAACCGCGACGCGAAAGCGTGCGAATGCACTCGCGCGCGGGGATGAAACCCAAGCCACATATCCGATGGATGGCGGGGCAGGCGGCGGGGATTGCATCTCGCTTTGAGACCGGAAGCTGCGTAACAGGCACGAGCCTGGTGTTAACAATGCACTTCGCCCAGGTCCGGCTATATCCGGTCACGTGCCGGTGCGTGATTTCCTTTCATCAGCTTACAAAGCTTGCGGGTTTGAACGGGATAACAGGAGAGCCGACGAGAGAGCGTGGCCTCGGAATTCGTCACGATAACTTTACTGTGACGTCATGTACCCCGCAAGTAAACCTCTCCGAGAGGGGGGCATTTGCTTCTTTACTCGCCACTCGCTACTAATAGAAGTTAAATGTCCGTGTGTCCGGTATAGACTGGCGCCACTAAAATGTATACGTATACAGATACACGATGCTCTGCACATATGACACTTCTCTGCATATAAATTGATGCTCATAAAATTTAATTAAAATATGATTATTGAAATTAAATATGCCTTCAATAATCATGTCAGCATTTGCGTGACTCGGTCACATAAAATACTTTTTACAATAATATAACAAATAAAGCAAAATATCTATCTTAAAAGTAATTCTATATAAAATAAATTATTTAAGTCAAATATTTTATTTCTAATATCTAAAGTTAGCAGAGGTAGCTAAAGTGACTTTTCCTAGTTTTCGAGAAAATAAATGCTCGTACCTTGCACCGAGTATTTTCAGATACGCCCTGTGCATTGCACTAGAGGCAGTAAAGGTTGACGTCCTAAATCTCCGGCCTATATTGCGGTCGCCGGGCGGCGCGGGCGGTTGCCTGCTCGATCGATGGACCTATAAACCTATCGTATCCCACTGCCACTTTGGAAAAAGGTATTGTAATCCGCGTAGCGGGCAACCTCGTGATCGCTAAAATGTATTTCAACCGCGTCACGGCAAAATTGTGTGCTTCTTTTTGCCTCGCTACCGTTTGCACGATGTAGCCCGTTCGCCACGGGAATTATCAATTAAGAGCGTTGCGCGCGTTGTCTCGGTTATGAAATATTTCATCTTTGGTACGCGAACGAGAATATCCATTACGAAAGATTCCAGCGGATTCCGGTAATAGTGATTCAAGTGCGAGAAACGAAAGCGGAACCGCCTGTATTATACGCTTGACATCGATATCGCATTAAGCGCAGAAATGGAACACAGAATGTTCGGGATATTCGCAAACGGCGAGACTGTCGGCATTCCCCGTGGCTTGCACGGGGGACTGCTCAAAGCGTTCCCTTTCCCTCTGCCCTCCCCAATGGAGGGATTAGATATCTCCTTATGATCGACTCTCAATCGCAGATAAACAGAGTGACGAGCCGCGATCGTAAATACGAGCTTTACTTCGGCGCTGCCAATCAATACGGATTACATCGAGTTGTACGTAATACCGGCTTGCCATGAATGAAGCTTAGTACGCCGACAATTGTAATCTAGATCGATGTCCCCCAGACGTCGCGAAATTCACTGCTCCGCGGAGTTAATTGCATGACCCACTCGTGCGGGCGCTCGGCCCGTGCGTTACATTCGCATCGATCGCTTTTGCTTTGGCTAAATGACGAGAAAATAAGAACGGCGCTCCCAATTGAGAAAAGCTGACGTATTCGGATCCGTAAGATGCAAACGCACATCCATGTCACGTAAGATGTGACAATTACGCGCAAAGTAAAGCGGAAGACTTCTGTCGTGCGCTTTTGAATCGATAACTGTAGATCTCGTACACGTAAATCTGAGAATCACTAATCGCCATATGAAAGCTGATACGTGATATAATTATACTACATCGTCGCAAAGAAAGTGCATTTATTTGAGCAACGTGATGGACTGAAAACGTAATACAGGGAAACTTGATCATAATTGTAGGCGCTTATAACAGCTTTCGGAGTTCCGTTGTCCGAGTACTACGAGTTTCTGGCATGATGTATATTCTCGTTTCCTCGCGCAAAGAGCACAGGATTACGCCCTAAGCGCGTAATTAGTGCACGGGGCAAGGAAGTATCATTACGAGGGAAGTCGAACACCGCGACAAGAGAGTACCTCGTGGCAACCTGGTTTTGCTCGTTAATACTGATCATTAATATTCGTCACTAATGCTTCCCGTACGACTCTTATACATATATACAACGTTTCTTGCGACGCGATAATAATATAATTTAATTATCGAAAAATTTTACGCGTTGAATATAGCACGTGAATAAACATGTTTATCGTATGAATTGTTTTCATCTGAAACTAAAGGCTTCTTATATTGGAGTTTATAAAAAATATATCAAAGCTCTCTTATTGAAGACTCGTAGCGGAAAATTTTACTGTTATTTTAATCTATGACAGTTTTCGATTCGATCGCTGCTTTCGAAACTACTTGGAATTGAAATCTTTTCCACTATTAGCACATATAGTGGTATATTAATACGAAAGGTGTCAAGGTGTGAAGGCTGTCATACATACATATATATGTATACATATTTAAACATGTAATTACAGAGAGAGGTAGCATGATATATCACTAAGAAACTTTTGATGAGCAATGTGCTTCAAAAGTTCACTAAAGTTCGCTCGTTAACACCACGTGATAATATTCCCGGTAATATCGGTTAAGATGTTAATACAACTTCTAAAATGTTTCAAAACACATTTATGAATACTCCTGTTATGATTAATTTTCGTTTCAAATATTTCAATTCAATTTGTAAAACTCTTCTATCCGAGATCTCATAAAACGTTGAAAAAGTATAACGGAGACAGAAACTTCTTCGTTCAAAGTAAAATCTATCGTCTTTGAGAGACAAAATTCATTCAGGATATAAATATACTCTTATTTATAGAGGAAAAGGATAGTCCTTTGCATTTTATATTATTGAAAAACAAGCTGTTTCGCTGAATACGCGCGCATATGCGATACTTTTTAGCAATCTGCAAATTGTTGCACTCGACTGCCGCTATTTTTCACACGCGCATTACACCCCTCTCTCCAAACTCCTCGCACGAGGTGGCGGTGCGAGGACAGGGAACAATGGCGTGTCCCACGAGAGCGTAATTACAACATAGTAGCTATATATATCGTTAAGAACACGAAGGAGAAACATGGCGCGGAAAGAGACACACTCCATTGCCGGCGGGGAGTTATTACGGCGACTTAGGGGAGAAAAGCAGTGGGGTGCGATGCGACGAAAGAGAGAGAGAGAGAATATGTATATATACATTTTCACGTGTGTGTGGACAACATATATATATTCGGTAAAATAACGACCTCATTATCAGCCACCGGCTGGGTTGCCGGGCGCGGCGGTATTAGACCTCCCGATATTTATGCGTGCTTTTATTAAGCTCCATATTCAATGGCCTCAGCAGCCCGAATACGCCTGCGCTCTCTCTCATTTCTCACGATTTTCCAAAGGTTCGCGCGCCTTGTTATCGCGTTATCGTTGAGCGCCACGGGATAGCTTTAACAGCCAAATCTCTCCTCTTTACGGCCCATTAAGGCGCCTGAATAATATGGCATCTGTAAAGAAAACACGACCTATTTTCTCTAATGAGGAGATGTGACGCGAAAAATTCAGGTCTCCACGTCACGATTGACTCCGCTGTCGTTCCGCCATTCAATTTATGCTGGTGAGAATTTTACTTGTCAATACTTGTCTCGCGTAGTAATTAAATCCTCTGGCTGTCCTCATATCCGGTATTCTGAAATGTTATTACATCGTTCGCGTATAAGCAAGATAAATTAAATTCTAAAATTCTTGAAAATATTACAAACCACAAATTCACATCAAATCTCACAAATATTTCGCTGACAGTTTATTGTGGTAAAAGTTTGCAATACTGCAGTTTGACGAACAATATTTTTTACAAGCGTTTGGAGCAAAAAATATCCTAGAATTACGATAACCGTTAAATATACTGTAATATCCGCTGATGCCATGAAAATTTCCCTGTCCGTTTTAAATGGAAACGATCCGCGCGAGAGATCGAACGAATAAGAGATTTGATCGACGAGGCGCTTACACGTAATTCCGTTCTGCCATCGTGAGGAACAGTTAAATAATAGTGCCAATGATACGAATGGAGCAATAGCCCGAGTACCTACGGCATCCTCCAACGGTCGCGGAACACACTTTGCGGTGAAGAAACGATATTTCATCCCCCGTCCAGTCCAGTTTTCCGGTACGTCGCCCTTTCACGTCCCGCGATAAAACTGTTACCGCGTCCTTCTAAGGGGGCGTCATCGACATCGCGCGATAACCTCCGTTACTATCCGACGAAATTAGTTTCAACGGCAGTATCCGCGTTGCCCACGTTGCCTGGCGCGCCGGTGTGTAGAGCCGTGTACTCTCGCCGGTACTATCGACGTGTCGTTGCCTCGGGGGGAGAAAATGTGGTCGTTCGATAGTCAAGTTATGTCCGGGAACACGGAGTTACACCAAGAATCCCATTCCGGCTATCGCTTCTGTAAGTATTAGATAACCGAAATGCTCGCGAGTCCATTTATAGCCATTTGTTGAAACTATTATCTGTACATTGTTCGCACAGCGTTCTGATAATACTGCTAGTTTGAAAGTTGGAACGCGGTATCAGAAATTCCTTTTCTATTATTATATTTCACTTTGTCTTTAACGTATGTAACTTTTAACTTTTGTTCGTTACGATTATCGATGTTTCTAACTATCGTTTATTGTAAGCCACAGTGGATTGTAGTGGAAAGTACCTTAGTTTTTCAGGCATACCTAACGGCTACCATATAATCCATTCGCTTGAGTTTAATAAAATACTTTTTAGTGCTTTCTACTATGTATATACACTTTATATTCTCCGCGCAGACGATAAAACTGAGGTGTTTTAATTTTATCTTCGTCTTATACCTAAAACATACGAGATATCTGCAATAAAAATAAATTAAATATATAATATGTACAATAAATACTCTATGTATAAAATACAAGTACATGTAGAAGTCCTTTTACAAACAATCGAGAGAAGACGACTAGAGCTTTCGTAAAAGAGTAAACTTCTATTCTGAAAGCTTTCCAATTTGCTTTCCTTTCGTTCTCTATCGATAAATGCAACGAGCGTAAACTTTCTCACTATCACGATAACGAGACTGAATCTTCAATACGATTAAACGTATAGAAATCGTAGTTACTTTGTAGGGAACGAAGAGCTTCCAATTCTGATCAATTTTTTAATGAAACGTAGTCTAAGTAGAATAATTCGACGTTGAAACATCTGATAAGGAATTTGATCATGCTAAACTTGCTGATTGTTTGATTAAAAGAAATTATCGCGAGAATTTAAGATAGTAATACTAATAACATTGATATGAAGGAATTTCTTTTTGTATGTGTAATTTTGTCAAGAGAAGGAGAGAAGAAAAGTAAGCATACCATTATACTTTTTCCAGACATAAAAGAGAAATATTTTAAAGTAAGCTTTTTTCAAAACAAATGTTTTCGTTTCATTAAGCAAAAATTATAAAAGTTATAAAAATCCCGCGTTACAAAATTAAATTAGTTCTGTTATATATATTTTCTTTTAATAGCATTTATAAGATCCCGCTTAAAATGCAGCAATATATAGAGGATTTCTTTTGCACGTTAAGCAAAGAATGAACGCATCAGTTCATTATTTTTTAAACGCAAAAATTGATAAAGCTAGTGGTCATGCGAATATTTCCCTCTCCAATAAAAAATTAAAAAAATATTCGCAGTAACTCAACTATTATTTTTGGAGCATGGAATTGGAAACGCATGCAGTATAACTTGGACGATTGCTTTTATACACGCATTGTAAATATTTGATGCAATTAAAAACCGGGAAATCTAAAATTTTTTTATTGCGGCAACCTATAAATATGAGAAAGCAATACTGAAAAACTAGCTCACGGAACTGGAATCACTTTAGGAATATATTGATCGGCAAAATGTCGTTTTTTGGAATCACCGAAACTACTTTAGAAAATTGAATCTCGTACGGCATCGATGACTTTCATGGAGTTACTAATTTGGTCCAGATTCAACTCGTGCGCAAATATTTTATCAAGTCTCAGGAAAAATACATACGATTAGAGTTTGTGGATTATTATTCTTTTTATTTATATATTAATAAAATGTTGCAGAGAGAACGCGGAAAAGAATAGAAGACATACATCGATTATATCTTTCTTTTTTGAAAATGCGGGTGAATGTTAGAATCCAGACAAACGACGATAATCCACGCGCCAGCGCGCAGCGGCGGCGTTGGGAGCGATAAGCGCGCGTGTTATCGGGAACAAAATCCGCGTTATTGATATCCGGGAGAAGAGTAAGCTCGAGGTCGAGAGAAACGTCGAACAGCAGCGTCCGCTCGCGGGTACCTCCTGCGTGACTGCTGAAAGTCGTTGAGCCAAGTTTTCGAGTTATCGAACACAATATATATACACATATGTATATGCTTATTGCCTCGCGGGAATGGGATACGTGCTTCGGATCCGCAATGCGCAGTATCGGAAGTATCTGTTTTCCTCCCTCCCCCCTGCGAGAAAGAAAGAGAAAGGTAGAGAGTGTGACACTCTGTTGTGAGTAGGAAATACGGAGTAAAGTAGAAACTTTCGATTCGACACGGCTTCATCTTTTGCATCGGACCACAATGTGCATCGATACAATATGATCGAGGAATATATCGAGTACAATCGAAAGGAAGATTCCCATATAGACTGTCGATTTATCACCGTACCAACAGGTTTTCCTCTTGCAGAATAGCTCGAGGCTTTGTTGTTACGGGTTTCCGAACTCCTTCCCGAACGATCGTTACTGCCTTCCGCCTATATGCGCCTATAAATGGCGCACGCGCCTAATCTAATGCGAAATCTCTTATCGCGGTCTCCTCGTGCGATTATAGAACTGTACGAAAGATTTATTATAGCGTCGCGGTGTCGTGCAGAGTTTCGAGGATGTTCACCACGTACTTTGACAATGTATGTAAGATCAACGGCGGCGGATTATTGGAAACGCGCCGGTGTCGCGTTTTCGTCGACAAGTGCACTCCGGTTCCACGACGATAGGTCTTCAGTCTGGTTGGTATTGGCAAGGCGGATAGACACCGTCGCTTTGTGGTGTCGAGCCGAGGCGATTAGATTCGACGGTTAGGTGCCAATAGTTATAGTCATGTTGTAACACGCAATTCTGCACACGGTCGAACTACCATTCGGTCGATTATTTCGCGAATTCGCGAGCGTTATTGTACCATATTTCACAATCTTAATTGTTTTAAAGAAAGTTTTTATTTGTTAACATCAGTTTTGAGGAACATGATCTTTTATATCTACTCTACGTGGCTTTATATTTAATGTTTAAATTCCGATTATTGCTGTCGAGCTGTGCCATAAAACTCTTAGCGAGTGTATTTTTTTTCTAACATGCAATTTTTTTTTAATTTAGTGTACAGTGTTAACACGCACTGGAAGAAGTTAAGAATTTAAATATTTTTTTAGATATTTACTTTAAAAAGAGTTTTAATTCTATTTTAATTAAATTAAATTAATCAAGTTTTTTCACACAATATATGAAAAGTATAATTAATTTAACATACGATTACATAATAAAAGTAATAAAAAATATACAATTCCTTGTATTGATGTTTTAAACGATAAACAATCTCATTAAGGGAGGAAATTCGGAATTGTTTTTATAATGTAAGTTTATTGATCGCGACCGACAGTCTGTATTAATAACGCGAAAACAATGCTAATTAATAAGCGGACAAACAAGCCGTTGAACAATAATGCAGCGCGCGCCATGATGCGAAATCCTCGCGATCGTAACGATCAATTTCGCTATTTATGCGAACAATTAATTTACGACCACTCGTAAATGCCGTTACGCTAGTGAATCTAATGCCGTGAATTTTAATTGATATCTACCGAGTGTCCCCGAACGACCTGAAACATATTAACATTATATTTACCAAGCCATTCTAAATTCGTGTCGCGCTATTATCTTACGACCACGTCCTTCCCGCGCATCTTTTCCAATAAAACGTTCATCACGATACTCCGTGCGCAGCGTTTTAATCGCATATCATGCGGAGAGAGTGTCGTAAATGCACCTCGTCCGTTCGTATCAGCCACTGTCACGCAGTTGTCGCCTGGTCGTAACTCGACATGTCGCGGCCGCCAGTAGTTATGTCCGCGTTATGGTCAGTCGACATACGTTTACACCGCAGCGGTCTATCGGTACAAATCAAACGCCACCTTACGAAACAATATCGAATATACGGTATGTACGTGAATAAACGCGAGAGAGTAAATACGCACGAGAAACGTAAGTAAATTTTAAGAAACTCGCGCGCGTGTCTCCGCAGCTATCAACGACTGTTATTCTGTTCGGAAAAATCGTACAATTTTTGACCGATTTTTTTCAAATGTGTTCAGAAACGAGGCGTTAAATACAACGAACGGGATTGCGCGGGGATACTCCGATCGGAATTTACCACGCCGAGGTAAACGCCGGCCTTCCGAAATGTCCGTCCGCTGGCTATCGCGTACCGTGTCCTATTCAGCCAGAATACGGCTGGCTTTTGGCGGCAACGCTGGCAGTTTCCAGAACGCGACCAGCGGTAATGATCGACGGTATCAGTATAGATTTTCATCAAATCGGCCGAAGCGCCGATACCATTCAGTCGGCCGTTCAGTCGCGTTCAGCCGTAGAATGCGCATCGCCGGAGGATTACTCTCTATTATCGGAGCGATGCATATTGCGACGTCATAAAATCGCGGGGGCGGGCGGGAAGCGCCGGCAGGTAATCGAGAACGCACTCCGCTGCGCTCATGTTCGACGCACACCATTATCCTTTACGTGCATTACAGCCCACTTCGCGGAGTTATAAACAACTACGAACATTCAGCCGCCCATGGATTAATCTCGACGAGCTCCTTCCGCGGCGCAGGCTCAAATTTCTGACACGGCGAAACGCGAGGAAGCACTCGTGTTTTTCGAAAGTTCGGGCGCGAAACCCGGCAATATATCTCCCGTTACTTAGCAACAACAAATTAATCCAGTTATAAAAGAGGGATCCGACGATAAACACGCAAATCCAAATAGAGAAAAAATTTTATTATAACGCGCGCGCAGGGAAGAATATTATATTCCCGTCCCGGAAAACCAATTTTCTACGCAATTTGGATGCAACGTTAAAAAACCGTGGTGTGTACACTCTGTGTAGGTACCTATTTTGTACAGAATAAAGAGCTTCGATAAGCTTCTCGAATTTCACTCATCATGAACGCTCTAGAATTTCACTTGCGTTGTAAACGCAAGAGAAACGAGATAGGTGTTAGGAACAAAATTAGAAAGATATATTAGGAAGAGTACGAGATAGATATTAGGAAAAAAAAATTAAAAAGATGTGTTTTATTGCTAAAAAATCATCATAGGGAATTATGGTATTTTTTAAATATTAAAAGTTGTACTGTATGATCATGCATGCAGCATTTAAGGTACTCGAGAGAAGAGTACTTAAATTCCCGGAATCGCACGGGCGCACGCGAGAGGTAGTGTACTCTCGCTCGGTAAAAATAATAAACTACCTGCATCGCGGTACGTATATATTGTCGTGACGTATGAGAATGCATCTGAGAGAACATAAAATATTAGTGCAAGCTACTTTACTTCTCAATTAAAAAGATGTGTTTTACTGCTAAAAAATCATCATAGGGAATTATGGTATTTTTTAAATATTAAGAGTTGTACTGTATGATCATGCATACAGCATTTAAGGCACTCGAGAGAAGAGTACTTAAATTCCCGGAATCGTACGGGCACACGCGATAGCGAGAGTAGTGTACTCTCGCTCGGTAAAAATAAAACTACCTGCATCGCGGTACGTATACTGTCGTGACGTATGAGAATGCATCTGAGAGAACATAAAATATTAGTGCAAGCTACTTTACTTCTCAATTTTATCCGATACATCTTGAGCTGCGGAAATATGAGCCAAACCATATCTCCGCGCAAGCACATATACCCAGCACACATACATATATACGTTATCCAGTTTTATTTATACCACGCGCGCAATACTAGGACCGAACAAGACACAGAACGTTTATTAATGCTGGAAGTGTCATTCGGTGACACTCACATTGTCGAGGTAACGTTCTAGGTACCGCTCACGACTGCCGCGAGTGCGAGGAATGCATATCCGATCGACTACACCGGGCGCAAAACTGGACTTCCAATCTCTTTCCTACGTGTCCATAACGTCGAGAATTGTTGCTCAGAGTTCGAGTAACATGTTCGAGTAACTTCGTTCCGTAACTGCTTTCTTTCCTATAAATACACTCTAGATGTAATTAATAAATCAGCAATCCGTTCAATTATTACTCGACTATACCCTGAAGAGTGCAATTAAAAATTCTCAATGGATGTACATTTAAATATCGAGCATTTCTGTTGCGCCGTTCTTTTTTCGTCGTAATAATTGTAAGTACCCCACGCTTTAAAGTAGATTGCGGCGTTCGTTATCTCGCCAACGGTTATAAATAAGAAAAGCGACCGTAGGCGGTAACCAGGTCATCGGGAGACGTTTTGACGCAGCGAACGAATTTCGAGGACAATAGCCGACGATGCACCTTTGACAAAGGCGCTCCTCGGTGGAGATAAAAGCGATGCTGGATGCTAAACTAAACTAAATGCTGAAAGTTCGCTATGAATAATTCGGCTCTCTTAGTGCTCTGCTGTCGTATGTGCGACGAACAGTCAAGCCGACCCAGCCTCGTATGTAATTGACCTTGCATCTCGTGGCTTTATTTCCTGTATCCATCTGCTCTTTGCTCACTGGTAGAAACGTTTTGTTGCGATCGATCCGCGCCGAGCTCTCCGGGTCGGCGTTGGGAAACCTGATAGCTTAGATATTAAGTGTTTACTGTTTGAGCTGCTGCAACAACGGATATCTGGAATGATTCGATAGCGAGTTTATAATCGTTGACAAAATATAAAATATAAATCCGTTAGGTACGCCAGAAAATGGAAGGCACACGCGACGATTTGCTACGAGGACGATCTCGAACTATCGCACGCGACTGCTCGAGGAGCGAAACCTACAATAATTTCCTACTATGGCACTTTGTCTAATAAATCAGCATTTCTAAGAGAATTATCGATATTATTACAACGTTATTAGCATATCGGACTGAAACTTAATATTTAAAATTCGATATTTTTGACGTGCGAGATATTAACGACTGTTAAACAACGTCTTCGTACGATTTCGAATTTCCAGTAATAATTCGTAGATAATAAGTAATGCATTTTGAAACTCTATTGAAATTCGACTGATGTGAAGAGATGAAAGGGATTGCCATTCGGCAATACGCGTTTCCTTCAAACACAATGGTATGTTATTCAGATGATGTGATCGTTTCAGGATGGTCCAGCCTCCGCCTTGCCGTTGACTCAGACTCTGTCGAACATTTATGGCCGCAGATCGGCCAGTCCCGACGTTCCAGGCTCCAATCTAGACGAGACTCAGGTTTGTAAACGTGCAAATTTTGCGAAAGTAAATTGCAGATCTTTATATAAAACACGTGTGCTTTCTGCGACATGTACTGTCATCGCAAACTAAAACCTGTTCTACTAGACTCGTGAAGAAATCTCGTATAGTGAGTGTTATATAACATGATTTACGAATACGTTCAATGTTAATCTTTCTTCCCAATGAAGCATTGAACATTTTTCTTTCTGTCCTGAAGCATCGTTCTAATGCTGTTCAATTTAATCAATAATTGATAATTGCAAATTAGCTACAATGTTTTCTTGTATTCTGTAGAATTTGTGTGGATGTATTGATCAGTGCATGTGAAGTAATAAATGGCTCAATTAAACATTGTCCATATTTGACGCAGAGCTCGGTAATGATTGTTCGTAGGCTTGCAACGGTAAGCCCGTTTTCTGCAGCTGAATGTGCCTGGGAAGATCCCTGGCTTACCAACTTGTTCGTTCGAAATATTCGTGGCAGCACAGCCCAGAATCTATTCGTATAGCTCAAAACCACCTCCAAAGCCTCGTCGATAACGCGAAGTAGATCTTCACGCCCGAGAAATAAATCTTTGATTCTTTCTTGCACAAAAATTCTCATTTTCTTATGGAATATGGGTAACTATCAAATTAAATTTGAAAAAATAAGAAATAGACAACATTTACATCAACGTATTTTTAAATCGATAAACTCTTCATTTAGGAGTAATCTGATGTCGTTCTCTCATTTTTTCGCTACAGCTAATTATTTGTATTTGAGATATGACTAATTTTAAGTTTATCAAAATTAGTTCTTACGTTTCTGGTTAGTTGGGAGGAAATTCCATTATACGATCTCTAATTAATCTTAGATAAATCTCAGACAAATATGCTTAGACTCTGAAACATCTATTATCAGCCTTAATCGTTGAAGACACGTGGGGAGCATCTTTTATGCATCTCTTTACATCAGGGACGATACAATGATACAATGTTCTATTTGTTGTAAGCGGAACGTGGAAATAAAATAGCAGCGTGTAGTGTTTTATTAAAAACACGAAAATGTTGAAATATGATATATGTTCGCGGTGCTAGTGTAATATGGAATGACTATTTCGAAAAATTTTATTTTACCACGCGCGTAACTTAGCGTGTATTTGCATGTACGTGGCCGCACGATACGCGACGCACCATTGAAAAATCGGTGCCTATCGCATTTTTATCATCACTTAAATCTATTTCGATACGTATATCGTAGTCCCGTAATAATACTTGTCCGTTCGAGTAGCACCCGGACGAACGAACGATATTTTCAGCATGGAAATAAAAGCGTCGATTTAATGCATATCTATCGTGTCTCGGCATTTCACGCGGAAATCGGAATGAATATGCACAGTGCGTGGCGCACATAAATCTCGATGAATACTCGACGGATTGCGTTTTCACCGGTGCCATCAACAATTTTCACAACTAGCACGAATTTATTTCATCGGCTTCTTTACATCGGAAATCCTTCTATGTCGAAATATCGATATATTTTTATCGACGAGAATCGTAGTATCGTAGATATGTGACCTCTTATTTCGTGAAAAATTTAATTACAGTAAACTTCCACGATTGTGTACAATAACTAGGCTCGTTCAAATTAATAGCAAATTCGGTTGGACGCATTAGTGCATATCAGTGCGCACTGGTGCATATTAAAGCCGTTGTACACTAATCTGTGTGTAAAGTGAAATGCAAATATCTATATAGAATGATAAAATATAAATTTTTCCAGATGGCACAATAAAGTATGGGGATTTTGCGGCTTAACCCGTTTATATATTTGTATTAAACATGCATTTTTACATTGATTTATGTACGACGGCTTTAATGTGCACTCCGTTCAATCGAATTCGTTATAAATTACACGTATTAACTTCAAACTAAGACGACTAGGTATGGTTGAAATATGTCGACTAATTAAGACCAACGACGCAATTAACGCTCAAGGTGTTTTTGTATAATCCAACCGACCTTTTGTTCCATTTGCTACTAATTATATTAATATAAGCCATAAATTAAGTACCGCTTTTTCGCTGCTTTCAAAGAGCTTAGCACGCACTTAAAGTTTAACATGAAAAGAGCATTCATTTGCTTGAGTTTCTTAACGAAGATGATAAGGAGTTTACCTTGGTTAACTATAAACATATAAATTAATTCGCTTTAACGTCAGCTGCAGACTGCAATTTTCCGCCGTCCTGCTCCTCATCCTTTCGCCTTTCGTTATGGCGCAAGACCTTGCCGCGCAATTCCTCGCTTCGTTTCAGAACACGATCGCGCGGTTCTCGATTATCTCCTCATGTTCTTTCTATCAAGTCCAAGGTTTTCTGAAGCTGCGAGTCGCTGCATTGTGCCCCGGCATTGTGCTCGTAATGGACATCCGATTCGCAGAATAAAACGAGTCCGCGAGGCCATTTCGTGAAAAGACAGGCGCGATAGATGGCTGTGCGTGACGGTTAATTAACCTCGCGCGAGGATATTTTGCGTATTGTTGCACTCGCGAGTAACTCTGAAATGAATTCCGATGCGTGAAGCTAAATGATAAATCGAACAAACGCAATTTGCTGTTTACCAGCCCGCGGCCTCACGGTTCCATAATTTTCTGTCCCGAGACTGAGCATTAATTGGCGAACCAAGTTGGCCGTTGCCGTTATTTGCTGCAACCAACGACGGCACCGATAGCCGCGACAACCCAGCTTGTAAACCAAACTGAAAATCACCGTGTCGTCATTATTGATGCCGTTTTGCGGTCCGCGTATTTACAGATGGAATACGACGAAATGCTTGAAACAGGACTGGATCTGGGGGCGGTTACATTATGACGCATTCCGTTTGATTTAGGTAACCTGATTAACTTCCAGCTTGGATGCTGTGTTGAGGTTTGTTTAATCCATTAATGATCGAAACGTCGATAGCGCCTGCCATTGCAGCGGCATAAGAAAAAAATATCCATTAACGGAACTTTATTATTGATCGCCATTTAACCAGCTGCTGGAACGTTCGCGTCATCGTGTTTTGTTATTTTTTAATTAACTCGGTTAGAAAACAGAGCGATATTGTACACAGCGGTATACATTGAATTAAATTAATCAGTGAGCGAGATATACGAATTATGTGTTTCGAGATGAAATTCGCTGCAGAAAAAATATACGATGAAACCTGAGCTGTAAACGATTGTCCATTTAGAATGCAATTCCGAGGAATTGGTCGGAAATCTTGCCGTCCTCGTAGTGCGCGTGAAGTTTAATTAAACGAGAATTTAATCGGACTGGACGTAAATTCGCGGGCGAACACAATTTCTTCGGGCATCGGTCTCAAACCATTATTGCGTCACTATCGTCTGAGAATTACATTGCGCGTAACGTGACCGTCGCCGTCGCGGCCACTCGACACTTAAACGCGGATTTAATAGCAGTCCCAGTCGAGAGCCACGAAATAAATGGCGCGACTCATTGAACTTCCTAAATACCACATGATGGTATAATTAATCACCCGGGTTCTTAAAATTTTGGATTTGATAAAAGAGAAACTTCTTGGAGAGTCCTTTAGACCGCCGTCCAATCACGAAGATGCTTCAGCGTCAGAATTAGACGGCAACGCCTTCTTCGGGAGCATCGGCATGCTATTGATACCAGCGTCGGGTCACTTTTGCATCAGTACCAACGCCGACGTCTTCCACGTCGAGGTATAAAGTCGGCTGCTCCAAAAAACAGCCAAGACTCGTGTGATCGTGTGATCAAAGTGCAATCATTTATCCTAATGAACGCCGCTAATTACAATTACTCATCGATATTGTATTGTAATTTCCCGAAAAAGTGTTCGCGAGATGTTTGGAACACGGATTTTATTGTGAGAATGTTGAACATGGACTTTATGTGAGAATGTCAAAAATAGCGTGATATAAAGCAAACGAACACGTTTAATTTGATTAAGAGTATCATTTTTAACTAAAAACTGTTTTTATACTTATAAAACTAAAGGCATTTTTAAGACTTACGACATTAAAATAACGTTAACTTGAAAGTTTTTCCGTCTATATTTATATTAATTTTATGAAATATAACATATAGATAATTTTTGGAAACAAACCATTGATTTCGTCAAAATAATCCAGTTCGTATTCAGAATAAAGAAAAAAGAAGAATCTATTAATCAACACGATCAAAAATAATTGACCTTGCTTTCAAACGCGATCGTGTTTTTCTTGGAAGAGTTACCTCGTGATTCGATAAATGTTCGATAAAAAATGTGGAATGAAGCGGAAGAAGAGCAATCTTTCTAGAAGACTGTCATAAAAGAGAAACAAAAATAATAGTCTATGATTCCCGGTTGAACGAGAGAATCCAACGATATCTGTCATTGTAAAAACTCTCCGTTTTTTTCTAATGCTATGAAAACACGAGATCGTGCGTCGCATACAAAAAAGAATATAAAAAATTTCTTCTCGCAAAAGAACGACGGTACTGAAAAGTGGTAACGTGATACACGATGAATTGAAGCATAGTGATATTGTATATGAAATCAAGGGATTTACGAAGGGGTGCGTTTTCATGGAATAGAATGCTGATGGAGATTGCTTGCTGAAGTACCGAGTCTAAACTATTTCTCTCTCGCACGCGCGGTTCCTCCATAAACAATATGCGGCGGTGTTTGGTATTCTTGGAAGCCCGTAAGCGCTTCAATCACTCTGAAATTTTCCTTTGCCGGTGCCGCAAATTATGCTCGCGAACATAGCAAACATGTGGTGCGCCCGAACATTATCTATTCTTACACGAGTTTCCGTCAGTATGAAAATATTTTGGGTAAAGATTTCGGTAAAATGTAAAATATACACGTGTGAAATACATATAGTTACATTAAGCTTGAAATATTTTACTACGACCAAAAGTTAAAATGTAAAATAATAGTTAACACGTTCCAAATAACAGGTAAAATAAAAATTTGAAGTTGAAAATTTGAATAATTTCCTTTTTCAAACAACAAATCGTTTAGTATTCTCTCTTTTCTTACACTTGAAAAAATACGCTTTATTTCATACAATTATCGCAGAATTGTAGTATTATCTGTGCGATAGTTAAGTAATTTTTGCATAATTATTCGAGAATTATTTATATTAAATGCCGTGCCAATGATTAATTCATTTCGCCAATTAGCATTTTGAATATTATTTTTACCGCCGCGTTGATTCTCGACACAAATGCGCGCTCAATCGCAACATCCTTGTCAGCATCTTTATTCGCGTTCAGAGAGTGCACTCGACAATAATGATCGACGTGACTATGTCGAAGGAATAAAGCGCATGTAGTGGAACAAGGGAGGAATATAGAGACAGTCCGATACTTATAACACGCTTTCAGAACACAAGAAACGGAGAAAAAAGGGGGATTTGATTCGTGACATATATATCCCTGACTTTCTTTTCACCATTGGTATCGATCTCTAGCGACGATGGGCACGGCCGCGATACCCAATTGAAAGTACTCGTTCGAGTAGCGCGAACCAACAAAAACGGCAAGCAGCAGGTTAAACGAATCGCAAAAATTTACCTTGAAGCCCGAAATACGTATAAAAGTTTGAACGCTAATTGAAATGTTCGTCTCGTGAATTTGTAAGGATTCTGAAGTGTAATATAAAATAGAAGTAATAATTAAATCAAGAATTTATTACTAACAATAAGAGAGAAACAGTTGAACTGTTTTTAATATACTAACAATTGAATTGAAAAAAATAATTAAAGTTTAGTTGTAAAAAGCTAATTTTCTGTTTGTAACAAATTTATAATTACATATAACATATATGAACACAGCGTGTAGAAATATTTAAATAATTAGATTAAAAAATATATCAAAATAAAATATTTAAGTTCGCGTTAAAGATAGTAATAGTTTTCGTAATACTTGTGTAAAATTAACGAAGCGCAGATGGGGGGGGGGGGGTAACTGTTTAGCAGATATTTACATGTCTCAATTTGCTTTTCTTTTTCTTCCTCTGGCGTTATATGTAGCATTTCTATTTCATTTAAAATTTGCACAACAGCAAATCGAGTGGACTTTGACGGACACCGTACACCGAAAAAAAAAAATATATATATATATATATATATATTCGAAATATCACGCGCGGGGCCGAACTGTTTTCGCACGATGATAGACTGGGTGTCGATCGTACGTCACTCAAGGCGTCGATTCAGTGATTACATGTTCGCTGTGCCAGTCAAAATACGAAAACGTCGAAGGGCGAAGCGACACGCCAATTCAACGCCGAGTTCGTCCAGCAATCGTGGCGCAAATAATGCGATTTCGCGCAACTTTGAGAACGGCAGGGGTGTTTGCGAATGCTGCTGGAATCACGTAAGTTCTAACAACGCAAATAAGCGTAAAATAGCATTAGATCGTAACGACGGGATTCCGCATTGGGAGCAGGAAAGATCTTGCAACCGATCAACGTTGAGAAAATTACATTAAATCATCTCGAAGTAATGAGAAAAAATACATATCCCTTATAGTGTTGAATAGGAAAGTATTGGAACACATTTCACGATTGCCAAAAAGCAATCTCCAAGTTGACCGTTTAGATATTTATACATATATACTAGAAGGCGACGCGCGACGGTTGTTTTTATGGCCTTTTGATGTGCGGGATAACATAATGAAATTGTTTTCTTTCTCCGTTGCAGAAAACGAGGTTTGACGGTACAGGGGTGGAGGAACCATTACCACCGCCGCCGTCGCCACCCCAATTGAAAGAGGCGGCCCAACTGGATGGCGTTCCCAGGCTGAATTCGGTCGATCGTATCCTTCATCCAGACGGTATCCCGCACATCGGTCATGAGACGCTCAACAAGGTAAGTGTGTGTCATGATAAAAGAAAATATGCTCCCTTCTGTTTAACGTGACATACATTTAGACGTTTATTTTATATAAAATATTAAAAATGTAAGAAGAGAAGGGAGAGTTCGATTTTTATGTAAACGTTTAAATTTGTCTATTTTTTGTCTATTTTGCAATTTAAAATTTAAATTCGGCATAAATATGAGGTAAAGTAATGGATAAGAAAAGTTGCTCGCGAGGGTTGACGGAGTGGCGCATGCGTGCGCGAGCTCGAAATGTTCGCCACCTACGTTTTCATCCCTGAAGATACTCACCCTTAACACAGGATCGATGAACGCGAGTCTCTCCTGCGGTTGGTAATAGTTGGAGAACAAACCTTCCACATTACCGAGTGCTACAAGTATTGACAAACGTTAACGAATCATAAAATCTTAGATGCAGCATGCTTTTTGCACGCAACTTGAACATTTTCGCGTATCGATATAATCAGAATAAGAAATTATTATTCAAAATTATCATGAATTTCGGCGAAAACAATTTGATTTGAATTAAATTGTAATTAGAACGAAACAGATTTGATGAAGAGGTTTTAAATGATTCTGTATTTCTAAATCGTTTATTAAAATCCAGCTGACCCTGTCATAGTATAGTTTCGATTGAAATCTTGATTAGAGTAATTGAGGATTGTTATTTGCTCAACCACCCCCGGAGTAGCCTGCTGCACCCTCCGGCAGAGGGCAGAGACAGCGCGAGGTCATCCCGGGATTCCCTCGAAGGCCGCGCGGTCTCGCTACGGTCTGTCACGTGGTAAGATCGAGGTCTGCATTACCCTGCCCCCGTTGACTGTCCGCAATCCGCAACACGTGGACAAAACAGTTCTGCCGCGACTTTGCAGCTTGTCGGCCTCGAGAGTTGGACATGCGACGGAGCTCGCGGGTGGGCGATTCGGACGCGACAGTTGCGGCGAGTGTCACGAGTGTGCGGTGCATCGGTACGCGTTATTCGGTTCTGTGGAGACCGCGTGACCGCGGGGTGACGTCGAGAGGTCCTTCGTGCGACGGAGAGCTCCGAAGAGAGGGTGTTTCCTCGCGTTTGGACCCGACGTCCTTGGGACACTTGGGTGTGAAAAACCGAAAGGCATTATTGATCGTACTTCGCGGGGTGCAATGTTTTTCTATCGCCGGCCGCCGGTCGATAACGCAACCGATATAGGGCGGGATATTTCGCGGTCGCGCATCCGGATCGCTCGATAATCGACGCGGAGTGAGGTACACATCCGGATCGTCGTTGCCCCTTCCGGCATTTAATTGTACGTAACCGGTGCGAATGTGCTGGGGTCCGGATCGCTCGACTAATCGACCCGGACGCACGCAATTATAACAACAGCCCCGCTCGCGTATAAATAATTCGGGAATTAGGTTAATTAATTCGCCGTGCGTTATCGCATCGCCACCACGTCGAACCACTAATTACATGGTTTTAATTACAGAAAATTACATGAGTCTGTATGATAACGTCTATCGTTTCCGAAAATCGCCTAAGCAATCGGATTTCGATAAAACTTACATTTCTTTAACACTGTTATTGGACATTTCGTGCATTTGTTAATATTATATTTTGATCTATTGTATTTCGCTTTAAGATACTTATCGATATTGAGAATGTCGAATTTATCGAAAAGATGACAGATTCTATTTTAATTTTAAAGACTGACTTTTCGAAGATTATCATATTCGAAAACTTTGAAAGTGAGATTTTCCTGGCAACTTTAAAATTTTCCAGAGGCGTTTCACGAACGGGAATTTATCGGGCACGACCATTGATATGTATTGAATTTGAATCCATTACGTCGGAGGGGAGGATCGTTAAATATAAATTATGCAGACGCGCGGCACAATGCGAGATAGCATCGCGCGAAAATTCAATGGGTGCACCTGCGTCAGAGAACGTTGGTCATTTTCGCGAGATTAATCGTTGATCATGAGTTACGCGCGAATTGAAGTTGCGAGGGGGAGGGAGGGCTCTTATCGCTCTCACTAACGGCAGTCGTTAAAAGAGAATGAGACGTGCATTCCGCGAGAACGGTTGCACTGCACAATCTCCTTTCCAGCATGTTCGCGCGGCATATGACGCGATTTGTGTGCAAAAGAAAAAGTGCAGATATCGATATCGAGAATGCGACAGGTAGTCTTTTGGGATCATTTTTATTTTTATTCTTGGCGTCGAATTGATATCTCGCATTGAAAATTTACTTACCTCATGCACAGTTTGAATACTTTTCTTTTCGCAATTTTTACATGGTTTTCCAGATAAATGCTAATATTTTCAAATAATTTGTCGAGCGCATTAATTTTTTTTTTACTCGCGCAAATAATAGTGAGTTTGTGCAACAATGCACACATATGTTTTTCGTAAATTTAAGCATCAGCGATAGTTCGTTAAAATAAAATCGTTAAGCATATTGGTGTTTTTAAATTTATTTAGTCGATCGATGAAAGTCTTTTGTATTATGCCGGAAATTCGGAAGTAGTCCGATAATAATTTCCCCTGCGAAACGATCCTATCCACGAGGATTGCAAATGCTCGCTAAAGACCAAGTTTGAGCTACTTAAGACAAGAAGCACCGGTTATATGAAGGTAACTACAAACTCGTCGCACGCCAAGAGGGCCGTTTCAGCGTTATACATAATTTATGTCGCGCGATAAATTACCATCCCCATCATCCGGTCTAACACGATGGGTTCGCTACGCGAACAGCGCGATAATGTAATTTCGTCCCGACAACAATGACGCATGAATTTCCCATGACGTCCTTTTTTTCTTTTTTTTCTCTCCGTTGTCTTCTCTACGCTCGGTTCACTTTTCCTTCTTCCCGACCTAATCGTGATTTATCGACGCGTTTTTTACGCGAATCTTTCCAATTGCGACGTCGCCGAATCGAGGCCAGGTGAAGGAGTATTCTAGACCGATCTTGGAAAAAAAAAACGTGGAAAAAAGGAGACACTAAGTCTTCTTAAATGCACGAGGATTTCATTAAACCTGTCCACATATTCTTAAATTTTGTATAAACGTAATGTAAAAAAATATTCAGAAAATAATACTTAGGAATAATTTTTTGTTTAAAAATTTCAAACTTCTCATGCTTGCGTGAGACAATAATTACACGTTAAGCGAAAAATATTCAACCATCACCTGACTTATTTTGTGCACGAAAATGTTATTAGCGAAAGTGACAGTCTAAATGAATGTGAAGATTTGAAGTTCACCGAAACTGCGGACTTCTATTAAAATCTCGCAAAAAGTGACACAGATTTAAGGAAACGGACTAAATACGAAAGATTAAGGTAGATGAGAGTCGGCTTCGTTCGCTTCTCTTGTCTTCTCCATATGTGATACCGTCGGATAATCGACCTCCACGTGACCTAGGACGACCTAGATACTACCTCTGGTGTTGCCCATTTTCCTGGCGCTTCTCGGTCAGCGAAACGTTCAACGATAAAAGTTACTTTCATCGTGCCGCGAGACCTGATTTTAAAAGTCGGTGAAGCGATAGCGAATTTTCGATATTTTTTAAAATCATGAACAAAATGGCAGGAAAAAGCCATTTTAGTACAAACCCGTAAATGTATAGCGACGGTTTAGCGCATTAAAAAAATTGCGGGAGTTTGAAATGTCACAAGTATTTGCTTCAGCTACAAAGAGCTTTGCAAAAATTGTGAATAAAAATTGTTGAACAAATATTTGCGCGCGATTGAAGAATAAAATTCTATTCAGACTACTATAGAATATTAATAATGATTGAATTATTCACGTCAATTTATATTATGGAAAAATCGAAATGCTCGCATTAACGTAATTTGCAAGTTATCTGATGACAGATTCATCATATAAATGACGCCATTAATTTATCACAAAATTATCTTGATCCTCGGTTTAACTCTGTACTCGATGTACCTATATTATTATCAAAATTTTCCAATAATATCTATTGACACAATTATATGAAATAATAATAAGCTAATAATTTGCATTCAATTATATGGATATCAAAATATCATAAAATAGAAACGAAAATCCTTGCTTTCGCGAAAATATGGAAAATTCAGTTTTGATTTCCCTTTTTCAACCATTTCATGTAAAAAAGAATATTATTCAGCATGCTCGAGTTTTATAGGTGACTACGTGCGTTGTGTAATCGCGAAGCTAATCATTAATGTGCACGCGATGCGTGTCACTCAGCGAGGGAATCGCTGGAATTAGAGTGTAACGAACTCTTTGCATGTACGCGCCTACCATGTCGAGCCCCATTTGACATTTACTTCAAACACTCGGACGTGTACCGGCAAAATATCACGGATAGGTTTAAATAATTATTTAATAATCGCGCGCATGTATTTTTTATCGCTCGCGCCCGTAATTCCCGCGTACATTTCTCGTAATTCTCGCGCGTGTATGCAAAGTTTATAATTTTGTTGGCGATCTCGCCTTGACATTTAACCTTATCGATTGCATATACTCCCGATTAAATGTTAATCATAATCTTTGCGATCGAGGATTTTACATTATTTTATTATTTATCCTGGACTATGAGCGAAATTGTTTAATCAGTATGGATGCAATTAAAATTTCTTTGCGCGCTCGGCGTGCACGGAAAATCGGAGAGACTCGCACGCCGAACTTCGAACGAAGTTAAATTACAAGCTGACTACAAATTTCAAATCAGCCTGTGATCGTTCGGCGCATCGTGATTCGAGCGAGATAGATCGCGCGACAAAATTAAATCACGATTCGCGACCGCTGCGTGCGTTTGATCGCGACACGTGTTACGATTATTAACTTAACGTGCCACGTTACATTTTAACTTCCAGTTTAATCACGTTTAGTCCCTCGTGATCACGTAGCTGCGCAAATTGAGCTATACCGGAGAAAGAATCGCTATTTGATGCGAGATAATACATCCGAATCAATTACATTACATCTAGTCTTTTGCAAAATCTTCACACAGAAGCAATTTAAAAGCTATCGCGTTTACAAGCAACGTCGGACATTCTAAACGCGGGGAACAGAAATTGAACACGGAATGTGAAACATGTCAGTTCTAACGGATTCAATGTGTATGCATATTCGCAGGAAAAAAAATTAGGTTACTGCAGGACCGTATTGTGGAGCACAGGCAAAAAGAACGTGATTTTCCATTCTGAATATATTTAGCGAGGCGTTCTCGTGATACAGGCAAATCAATCGAGGGGACTTTGTGAGACTCGTGACTCGGTTCGGTTCGCGAACACGCGTGCCACGTATCTGAGAAACGAAGACTGGAATTCTGTTGCTCGATACTGCGACACGAAAGCGGGAACTGCGGGTCTCACGACTTCGCAGCTTACGAGTGATTCTGGCGTGACTTGTGTCTGAACGCTATTCTATCACCTTTTTTCGAGACCTCGACTTTTCCTCGATTATCCGCCCGCGATGCCTCCGCGCCTTTCGCTTACTTCACTAAACACGAAATGGTACTATTAATCGTAATCTTATCGTCAACATTTTAAAATAATTTTCTCGTGTGCTTGTAGCTCGAATTGTTCTTTTGAAAGTATTCAATGTTCGGTTCGGTCGTGAACACGCGTGCCTCGTAACGGAAAACGAAGGCAATTGCTGCTCGATATCACGACACGAAAGTGGGAACTTATTATTACTACGCTTTACTACAAAGACTCTGTTTCAAATATTACATTATTTGAAACTGGAAATTCTTGAAAGTCCTGAATGTCTAGAATTCTTGGAAGCTTTGAATACCTAACTTTGAATACCTAGAAAATCTTTCCATAGAAGTTTTGAATATCTGAAATGTTAAACGTTTCTAAAAATAAGATTGCTATTTATATCCGCGTATAAAATAAGAGGTAAATTAGAACAGATGGAATATTATAAAAGACAAAAGGTATTTTTAATACACTTTGAATTTTATGCACTTAAATAAAATACTAAAATGCATATTAAAAAATAAAATTTAATAAAAAAATGTATATAGTATTAAACTATATGAAGATAGGTAACTTATTTGTATATAACCATGACGGTCACCGGTGACCGACACTGAGTTTTTCTGTTTACGTTTTGTCAATCATTAGTGACTATCATAGAACGACTATCAGATAAATATTGTATATCATATTTTTTTGCAACTCAATATTATAAATTCAACACTATAAATTAAGTATTTTATTGTTCCTTTTTAATATAAATCATTCAATCTGGTGTGAATGAAAGCTCAGCTAAAATACGCTTGTGAATGTGTTAAACAATGTCATGCATGTGATACTCTTCTTGTCGAAATTCAATCGTTTTTACGCGAAAACATATGGACGTTTTGAGTACAAGGAAAATTGGCCTTGTTTCATGTCAGAAGAATACAATTGGCAATTGTATTTTTGTCAATGCCTCGTGAATACGCCTTTTTTCTTTTCATCTCCCATAAATGTTCGATGAGAATGCGATACTCTCACGCTTCGCAGAACTAAATGAAAGAGTAAACATGTACAATGGACGTTACATCTCGTTGAGCGTTGCATCAGCATGGAGAAATCTCCATTTAGTAATAATGATCCGCGAGCGATCCATGTTTCCATTGAGAATGACTTCTCTTTATATACGGAAAATATCGCATAAAACGGCGTATTCTGGCAACCGATTGTCAAATGGCATACAATACAATGGCTGCATTGTACGCACTCCACTCGCGCTGTGAGTGCTTTTAATTAAAAGCTTCCGCAATGATTTCTCTCTTTCTCTCCCATTTCTCCCCTTATTTTTATTTATCTCCCTTTTTTCTCTCTTTCTCTCTCTCTCCTTCTCTCTTTGTTTTATCTTATATCGAAAGTGCTCTTGAAAACACCAGCAGACGATTCTACCAGCATCGATTCGAAACGAGTGCATCTCCCTCCGAATTGCCCACGACTCCGTGTTTTTCAGCGTAAACATTTCCAGACATTGGGCGCGTCCAGCAGACCAATCAACGCAAAGTGTTGATAAGACGAACTCAACAGTTGTGTCTGCTGAACGCGGCCATTTATCGAAAACCGCTCGTAATTCGATTATTGGAAACAATGAAATCCCGACCTGTTGTCTTACGGACGACATATGCCGCGCGAAATCTCATTGCGAACTAGCAAAGTTGACCGAGGTAATCGAATTTCATCCGGCAACTATTCACCACGTGACGAAAGTTTCCACAATTCAGACTACGCGAAAAATAAAGAGAGATCCGAGATAGAGGTAATTAGTTAAGACACGAACAATCGTATTTTGGTTAAAATTTTTATCTCTCATAATCGTCATATTATGTAATCATTGTCATTTCGGTGAATTTTAAAATGCACCTCTGTCGCACAAATTAAATTTCCTAAAACCGGCAATTATTAGCTTCGCAAAAAAATTCTTTAGTTATATAGGATAAAAATCTCTATAATAATGCTTTAAGACAGGCTATTAGACAGACTTCTTCGCGATAACTCTCGAGAGTAATATTCATGAAGATGCGCCGGCACAAAGTAATCATCGTCAGCGCGATGGAACGTCGGCCTCGGCGGCTCTCGCTACGATAACAATGCACTCGTCAACGTCGAAGTGCCTGCCGAGAGGTCGGCGGAATCTCCGAAAGGATTCCGACGGGATTGTCTCGGGGTTGGATGCGGGTTCTCGGGGGTGGATACAGTTTTCGCGAGGTGGCGGTATGGTTCGCCCCGCCAGTCGCCGAGCACAGTCGGTCGCACCGACACGAACATACGTACGTAGTCTTCGTACATGTAATACGGAACACAGATACACGGAGTCAGATAGGTATATACTCTACGATACGGTCGTAAAAGGGAGAGAGAGAGAAGAGAGAGAATGAGGACCACCCACACATATGTAGAGACGCACTTACACAGCCCAACCGGCGCGGCGGCGTGCCCGCTAGTGTTCCAAGTGCTCTCAGTGACGTAGGTCAGTGCTCGCGACTACGACCCGGCAGGCTCACCCAGATTAAAGCTCGCGTATCTCGCGGTGGGGAGGCGAGAAGGAACGCCGTTGCCTCCATATGTACGATACATGCAGCACCCGGTCATGCAGAGGCGCGTACGTAAGATGCTCTTGCGCGAGAGCCCGGCCGTACGTTACGAGGTATTTAAAGAGTGTATCGCCTAATGTGCACGTGTGTATCCGTGCTTGCAAGTGCACAATGTTGCGTATTCGTCCGTTCTTTCGCGTCGCGACGACCGGACAGAGCGAGATTCAACTACGAAGAGACTCTTTCCTTGCTCGGTAATTACCTTGCACCTCCCCGCGTCCTTCTTTTTGATCGGCCGTGACGAAATGTTGAATTTATTTTGAGAAAATCTAATGTGCATTTGTTGATATATTGCTCACTCAACTCATTTTTCTCTCTCGTGTCGTATTTATGTAACGAGATTAGATTAATGATGCTTTGCGAGATAAAACTTGATCTCTCCCTTCGATAGTTTATTAACTTCTGTTATCTTAAATTAAAGAACAAAATTAATGAGCGATTAAATTATGTCTATTGTTACTTATTATTAACAACATTTAAAAATAAATTTTGATTTATAGATGAAGAAATAACGAAGAAGAATGTATAATTGTATTGCAATTTACATTTTATATTAACAAATTTGTTTTAACAAATGGGATGTATCAGAACGCTTTTTTGCGGCTATTTCGACGTCAGAAAAATGAACTTTCTACTTGAGAGTAAAAGTTGATTTTATGTAAAAATTTAAGTTTGAAATTTTTTCATTCCCAGTTTGCCATCGTAAAACAATTTTTGCACACATTGCTATAACGATCTCATTATCAAACTCATGTGCACTGCAATGTTGACCTGCGCTCGCTTGTTTATCATTGCACGTATCACCATCTAGTTTTGATTACCGTCATAATATTTAGCCAATCAATCTGTCATCGTCAAGTCGCTGATAGTGCCGTAGCATAAAACGTATCCAGCGTGCACCGTGTGCGAGAAATACGGAAACACACGTGTCGAGACTACGTAATGGTTCACAAACGTTGTCCGATCTGGCTAGTGATATAGGTCAGCGTTCGCAGCGGCGCGGCGGTGCATTTGAAAGACGTATTTTTACTTAATTTTTACTTTCTTAAGGTTCCCGTCATGAATGGAACGTTGAATCTGTGCCTAGTTTTAACAAGTATTAGTATATATGGTGAAATTAATCGCTTGACACTTTTAGGAAAGTTTTCGAAAGTCAAGTTAATCTCGAAATTCAAGTCAATCTTAAGTCGAGTGAAGTGCACTCTCTCTTCTCCTTTTATGCATTTCAATTTGGTTAATGCAACTCTAAGGCGAAACATTTATTTATTTCAGCTTTACTTTATCTCGTTTTACGTTGCATTTCCCCGACGGACGGCATTGCCTTCCAAGAGCAATGGAATAAATTTCTATTTATTCGCGTAATCTATTTATTCGGACGAAATTTAGGTTGCAACAGAATTCAATTAAAACAAAACGTAATTCGCCAAATGTATCTGTTCGCGCGATACAAAGTAGCGTTATGAAACTGTCTAATGAGGTCGCATAAATAAACAGGCGGTGTGTGAGTGCGTGCGTGCATTAGCTGATAATAAATTTCGAGGTAATGCGAAATAACGATGTTAATATCGTCGACATTAACGACGTGTCTCGCCATCGTGTTTCGCCATCGAAATTTATCGGATAATGAACACGTGGCATTTACTATTGGCACGCTCACTCATTCGCGGAAGGCATGATTTCCTGCGATATTCGTGCAGGTGTTTCGCAATTCGCAAATCGTACGCTACATGCCACGCATACGCACGTGCATGCACGTGCGCGACGGATGTGTATCGCGCGAGATGATTACGCATTTACGCCTCGTACCAAGAAACGCATCTTTGTAACCTGAGTGAAGAATAGCGCTATAAATCATTCACCGCTAAGAAACCTGAGTTAAGTCAGTGACTCCTCTTTGAGAACAGCTGGCACTCGGAGGCCAACAGATAGAAATTAGATGTCATATTAATTCTGCATAATTACGTCAATTACGATGAGATGACAGAAATGCCATCGATGTTTGTCTTCTCCTATTCTGTTTCTAACAATACAAAGCCTGTTTTAAAAATTTACGGTATATATTATATAAAATAGAATAAATAGAATATTATATTGAATTTTGACATAAATTATAAATCATTATAGTTAGCTAATTATAAAATATAGATTATTTAAAGTTAAACTTGAACTTAAAAGATATTAAAAATAATTTAAAAGTAAAATTAAATTTAAAAAATATTGTTACTTTACAAAACTTTAGATGTGCATACGTATATTTATTTATAATTTAATATTTATAAAACAATTTTGACGTGCAAAGTATCTTTTATTGTCGTCAATATCTTTTCCGTGTTTGAAATGAAACTAAAAAAGCGAGCGATATGAACTATTTAAGGAAATACGGACGACGAAGCAGCGCAAATTTAGCATCATGTCTGTGTGCAAGGCTTCGTGGCATCCATCGAGAACATCTGATTGAATAATTCAAATCGTTTATCGATCCCGTGGTGGGAAACGATCGTCCTCATACCTCTTCCTAGAGAGCTCTTAAAGTATAGTAGTGGAAGGCACCTGCGCGCGTACTTGCACGCGAGAGTTCCGGCTTTTGTTGTCGTGTTTGAAACTAAGCGGGAAAATCTTGCCGAGGTCGTAAAGTCTGCGACTTTGTAAACATACAGGCGACATAATCGCGATTGTAAGTTTTCAATTGGACCATCGGGTTGCGTTCGGGTTTATGCGTGATGATATCGACCGACCTCCATGGCTTCAGAGCGACCTACAGATCTGTGATTTCTATGTGAGAGTGTCCGTTTATCGACTACTCGGGATAATAGCACAACTATAGACGATCTTGGCATTTATCGACGATCTTTAACCTCTTTAGATTGCCCATTATTTGTTCATTATGTGACTTCTAAGAACAATCGTTTTCAACTTCTAATAATAAGTTCATCATTATCTTATTATCATTACATACGAATCTTTTATTGAATTGTCAGAGAACTGATTAATATAAACTAACCTGAAAAAGAAAGGGAGAGAAGACAAGTTACTGTCGTATAAACTTTTTATGACATATTTTAATATAAATTTAGTACAAATTTTGAATTTTCTTTAGTTGTGAAACGAGCCAATTCTGTTTCCAATTTGGAAGGAGAGGAATGGTGTTAAGGGTGAATAGGTCAATCTATATCTTGAAGCTATTGAATATAGATAGTCAATACCTAGACCTGAGTAGACAAGTATTTATCTTGAAAGAGAAGATCAAAAGAGAATTATAATATATCTGATTAATTTTGAAAACGTATTTCACGCAGTTTAACGAACAAAAACACTCTCGTTAACTTAGTCTTGGGCGATTTGTCCTTTGAGTCGCACAACACTTTATCATGAAGGCGGGTGTTGCGCGCCGATGGCCGTGTTTTATACGACTTCAAAGTACGCGAGAAAATGCGCGATAATTAAAGTCACCTCGCAGAAAATATGTTTTTACGTTGCAGTCCTTGTTACACTCCCCATAATTACAAGCATTCGTGGAAACTTCATAATCATCTTAAATTCTCTTTATGACCGTTTTTCATCGTACACATTACATTAGACAAATATCGTGCGAATATATCTCTGAAGTGCATATTTTTTTATAATACGTGCAAAAAAGGTCTGGAACGTTGTATATGGGAGCATTAATCTCCATTATTTTTTGTACTATC
The DNA here is from genome assembly GCF_003070985.1 of Temnothorax curvispinosus. Classification (NCBI taxonomy): domain Eukaryota; kingdom Metazoa; phylum Arthropoda; class Insecta; order Hymenoptera; family Formicidae; genus Temnothorax; species Temnothorax curvispinosus. Next base: position 160,398 of record NW_020224354.1, read on the forward strand.
CAGCACTTGTAAATTATAAACTTTTGTCAGGCGATTAGAGGGTAAAAGAGAGAGAAAAGACACTCATAAATTAGAGTCGTCAAGTTATTTTAAAAAGGTAGAGAGAGTGAGCTTTAATTTATCATGATACTATTCAATTATCGTTATGTAGACAGTCAAGTCCATATTCATGTTCCGTCTATATCCCAAGTCCATGTTCATGTACACGTGTATAAAGACGGCCAATATCGATTGCACGTTACATTATTGCATTCGGAGTCGCGATAATAAGACCGATAACAAACTCGTCGAAGCAAGGTTGAGCGCGGTGACCCAACTGTAGGAGTTGTCGAACCAACTTCTCACTCGCTTCTCTTTTCCCGTTATTCCTCTTTATAACGATAACGAACTGACGCTAACCTGCGCATTAGCGTCAAACGCCAATTAGCGTCGCAAAATAACAGGAAGCGGGCGACTTGCTTTTTCGCAAGATCTTCTTTCACTCGTGCTTTTTCTACTCGCCTTTCTGTTTAATATGCTAAGACATCAGTTTACAATCAATTACGATTTACTGTCTCAATTCGTATATAACTATCGTTATATCTTATCTTTATTAACTGATTTTAATACCGATTTTTCTACGCTCTTTAGAACAAATAAAGAGATAAATCTGACATCAATAATAATTGAACAAGTTGTCAGTAGACTTAAAAAAAAAGCTTGATTAACGATCGAAAATTTATGCCGATTATTACTGCGAATCAAACGCAAATTTATCTTTCACGAAAAAGCCCACAATTACTTAAAACAGACGCGTATACGGATATTTTTCAATTTGTGGAATTCACCTGAACTATTTCAACATCCATGTGTTACTACAGATGTCGGAAGTTACGTTGCGTTTACAGCTGAGTAATTAAAACAACCGCGTCGATTAGTCCTCCGTCTGCGGCAGACAGGCGCGATTCATTCACGTTTAGAGAAACATCGATTAGTTTCTCACACGTACGGAGGAACCTCGTTTGCAATCAAGTCGCAAATCAATATACGCGCGTTTACAGTTACACAAGCGATATATGTGGCAAGAAATATAAAATAGCCGTCAGTCTATAGACTGATCAACACGAGTTTAGTATTCATATCACAAGAAAACTACTTTATTTTCTTAATTTATTTCTCGCGTATCAAAGTAAAAAAGGCGTAAATCGGATGCATTTTTTATATAGAATTTCGAATTTCCCTCTGGTATTTTTTGTATTGTGGAAAATGTTTATTTATCTAATTTCGATCCTTTTCGGTAGATCTTCAGATCGATTTGAACATATAATCTATGGAATTATAATGGGCTTCTAGCGACGTCAATCGAATATCGTGTATTTAATTCGCGATTGTTTATGGCATATTGAAAGGATAAACAAAAGGGAGTTACGCCACGTAGAAGAAGAAATATCTAGTTAACTGAAGCGCGTGGGCTGAACGAAGCGATGTCGACGGACGGTGGTTAGTGTTGCGGTTACCGGTAACTCGATTGCATTTCCGTCAGGTGCACGTCGAGCCAAATGCATCTTGAAGGACGCATTGTGTCGTTCTTTTCTTCTAGCGAAACAGAACTCGATTTCGTCGCGTTGTTCAGTAATATGATATACCTCATGCGCTTTTGTTGGCGTTGATTCTCTCCAAGCTTGCAGAATTTCAAATTATTCAAATTTATATACTTATTTTAATATATATAGATATTTTTTGACATTTTTCGTTGGAAAAGAATTGAGTCATTATTTCATTAGTCAAATAAAAATTGATTATTTGATTAAAGAAGTTTGCATAATTCTCTCATGCACTCAGTCTTTATCAAATGACTTTAAAGGAAGGATAATAATTGAGTTACTGATTACGAAATCATGCTAATGAATTGCAATTTGCGAAGAAACGAGAAGCAATTATGTAACAAATTACTACGGCACGTATAAACTACTAACTGGAACAGCTCAGAAAACATCGACCAATTAGTGGCAATACGCTAAAGAGAAACTCGCGCGTAACTGAAAATCCAAATGGGCTGTTGTTGAAAAATTACGGTACGAACAAAATGAATAATGGGATGGAACAATTGTTTTGCGACAGGAGAGAAACATAATATTTTAAAAATATTTATATTTGAAAAATATTTTTAAAATATTATATGTTTCTCTTTGATTGTCAGATAAGTAGAACCAATATGTGAAAACAAAACTAAATTTCTACAAAATTTATATATATTTAAGATACGATTGCGTTTTGCAACATTCAACGACCAATCTGTATTTTATCCGTAAGGTATTGCAGTTTTGCAGTTGCATGTGCAACGTGCAACTGTCACGAATTCCTTCTATACCGACCTCTGCACTTCGGTAGACACCGTTGCTATCAGATGTCGTCCCTTGTTTCATTGTAAGCTCTATCGAAAGCTTTTCGCAAGAATAACTGATCCGAACAGCTATTTGAGCTTACAATATACTGTAAACTCACATAAATCTACATATTACGTATATCTATATACATACATTTTTTTCTAACAGTGCAATAAATAATTGAGAAAGCAAAATACAGCTTACTTCAAAAAGAATAAAAATAGAAAAAGAAGAAAAGAAGAAAGATAAGCATAAGAACAAAACTCGTATATGTTTTCATAGATATCGGAGCGACGTATTGCTGTTTTTATTTTAAATTTAAAAAAATTATCGAAAACTTGGTATAACATGTTAAATACACATACAATTGATACAATAAAATATATAATAAAAACTAAAAAGTCATTTAAAAAGTTAAAGTATAATATTTTCAATTTTTTACACGTCTTTCCACGAAGTTCCCAATGTTCATTATGAATCTTTTTAAAAAATACATTGAAACTATTAACAAAGTGTGTCCTTGAATCATATGAGCTCTAGAAACTAGTAGAAGCCATGTATTTAAATGTAAGCAATAATAGCAATTTAAGATAATGAGAATTCAAAAATAGTGATATACGGAAAATGACAGAAACGATCACTGCCAGGAAACAGGCTCTTAATTATGCGATTAGAAATTGGTAACGAAGAGTAACGAGAAGTACGATTTTGCGTCAACGTTGTGCGTCTTCGCAAAAATTGGACGGCTTTGGCGATTCGGCGACTCGTGACCGACAAGTGATTCAGATTACGCCAAATGATTCGCAGTGAAACAATCACAGTGTCGACAATCGTGTGAAATCGCGAGAAGACGTTCTCGAAAATATGCCCCCGACCACGCCGACAGATCCAGCCATGTGCTCGCTCTGTCCGCGTTCGAAGAAAGCCCATCACCCGAAAAAGTTCGTACGCTTCGACTCCATCGTCGACACGTTCTCCATCTCAGATTCCAACGCGGCGACCAATGAGAGGGTAAGCTTAACGATATTTTATCTCGTTTCTTTCTTGGGATTCAAATGGAACTACGCAATTTTGTTGTATATCGTATTGTTAGTAACGCTGCTAAGTGGATTATAGACTATCCCATAAAGCATTCTTAATTTTGAATTAGAACATACCAAAAATTATGAAACATCACATACAATTGCATAGAAAATTTTTAAAAAGACACCACGTAAATTTTGGAAGGGCATCATATTTTTGCTCTGACAATATATTAGATAAGAAAATCATGTTTTATCTTGTATAATTGATCGTTATGTAATTGTACTAATTAATTTGAAATATTCTCTTTCTGAGAAATTTCAGAGCTATATTTACATTAATGCATTAATAATTTGCACACGTCTTGTACGTCTTTGCTACAGTAAGATAGCGGTACTGTGCCATTAGTGCGATACGAAGATATAAAGAAGATAAATGGAGGTCTTTCAAATTTTCTCATATATTATGAAATTTCCGCGAAAATTCCAACGGCATGGTTATCGACATTGCTAACGGTTAATGATGTGTAAATGTTAATGGCGCGATAACAAATCGACCGTTACATTAGCTGCGTCTGCTCGCCCCAGATTCGCAACTGACGCAACTAATGCATCTCCGCAGCGGGTGGTACTTATACCTTGTGAAAATGCAATTTTGCAAAAATCTACTCGCGGGGATTTTATACACGTTCGACACTTCGGTTTAATATTCAATGATCAGTGGCTTCTAAATCAATCGCGATTTCTGTCTTTCTTTACGCGTCACGATTTACGTTTTCTCTATATTTTCGCAAAGAATCCCTTCTCTCGAGATTGATGTTCTTCGACACGAAGATCAAGTGACGAAAGCATGGCCATCGTTATTTTCACGTAAATATACAATACTTCGTCATTTGATTACTCGTACGTGCGCATAGGAAACGGCTCTTATCGCCTGCACTCGCCTTTTGACGAGTCATGCGAGTCGTAAGAAACATTCACGAGTGCGCTTCCTCTCTGCTATCTTTACGACTTTCCTATCAGTACGACACGAATGCGGGGCACGTTATATATACGCTCGGGGCATAAATGACGACTACGCGAGTCCGCCCGACCTCGCAAAAACTTCCCTTCGAAAGAAGCGCGCAAGGGAGATGCAATATCTACGCATCTCGGCCCTTTCGAGTAAAAATTCCTTGACATCTTAATTTTCGCTCTAACTTTACGTTGTGGGTGTTTATAAGCGCTCAACAAATATTCGCTGTACCGTATACGCAACTCATAAAATCCTATATGAAAGTAAGTCAGCTTCTGAAATGTATTCGGTTATATTCAATAAAGTATAATACAGAAAATCCTATGTTCGTTATAAAAATAGGATATTTTTATGTTTGACAATTAAATTTGACATGGTGTATATAATAACAAATATCACACTACAACAATTAACGTTGAAACGGTATTATTTTATGTGCATTGAAAATTACGACCGAGTAAAATTATTTATTGGTCATTCTCAAATACATTAAATTTTTTAAGTACCTATATAATTAGAAATAATACCGAGAAAGAGAGATTTAAAAAATTACTTGTATCTCATGTAAAATGTATTGCGCGAAATTATAAGCTGTTAATCACATGCGTATTAGCGAACGGAATAATCTTGTTTTATTCATTAATCAACCTGGATAACATAGTATTTTAATGAAATAGCGGAAAAATTGTTAAATAACGTTAAATAAAAAGTGTTCTGTACTTAAAACGGTAAACTTTACTACTTTAAAAACATATTATAGATCAAAGATTCTATTATTTTAACCTATTAATTAAATCTAGATGATTGAATAAAAAAAATAAAATAAACAAATTTCTAATTTAAAGCAAAACTACACTCATTTTTTTGATAATTTATTAGAGGATTTATTAAAGGAATTTTTAATTTTCCTACATGACATTTGAATACATTTAAAAATATAACATTATTTCTGCATCCAAATCTTATTTTCACGATATAATTTTCTCAAAAGTTCGCCTGTTTTTTACTTTTTTTCATTTACAAACACTCAGGCGGATGTTCACGTTTTTCTGTTCTTCGAAAAACTCCTATGCCTTATTTGAGTGTATAAAATATATTGTGGATGTTGCGAACGCTTTTTGCCACTCCCACGAAATCGAAAGCTCCCCCAACGCGTCTTTCGCAAAATGTGTAAAAGGCGTGTTTTGAGGGAACAGGCAGTAGTTGCTGAAACAGCAGGTGGCTGATAATGCTCTCTTCCCCAGGAGCCCACCATTGTTCTTTTATAATACCGCTCGTACTTATTTTGTACGATATCCCCAAGGGATGTAAATCATTGATGTCTACGAAGTTTTGTACACAGGTACTAGCGACTGATCATCTATTTTTACTTACCTAATCTCGTGTTCACTTATATTTATTAGAAATTAGTATTTTTCCCTACACTAATACACTTCCTTTGATATCCATTGAATCTACAGAACTATCATAAACAATTTTTTTTGCTTCGTCATCTCTTGTTGATACGTAATATTCAATCTTGTGATCTTAGATTTAAAGCTAATTATGTGTTCGTGCTGCGTGTTCCAACATCATGCTTAAAGATTTAGTCAAGACGCAGGTGGACAAGCAGGGAGAAGGGAGCAGGGGTAAACGAAGATCAGGTGTAGTTCGTGTCGACACGAAATTAGCTAGCACGTAAAGTGGCTTAAAGGGTTCTCAAGTGACAAAGAGATCCGCGCTCGAACGACGAACCGAAGGTTCCTTTGCTCTCCAAGATTTTCTACCAGGACTCACCTCGTTCCTTTTTGACCTCCACATCCCTCCTCCCTGTTCCTCAAGCGCAAGCGTTTTCACGGTAATGTTATCGAAAACCAATTTATTTCGTCGATTTATCGGGCGATTGGCCGAGTTACGCGGCGACGGCGGCCGATTAGCATAACCGCATTGTCGGCTATTTATGCGCCAGCGAGTTCAACGCTCGGCGCACACCTCGAGGAAAGATCAGTCTCATCAATTCGCCTTAATTCCCTTCTCTACCCGCGAGATCCACCGAGGGTGTTTTTGTTACCGCTTAATAGTCCGTGAAGCAGAGAAATGCGCGGAGGTGAATCAATTATATATACCTATTCAGTGCACAGTTTTCGATTCTCATCATTTCGTCGTGAACAAATCACGATGGCCACAATCACAAGAATATTATCGAACAGAGAGATTGTTTGCCGCGTAAATTGCGATTTATCGTCGCACATTTTCGTTCTGTTGCTTGTTGCGAGCAACAATCAAACCGAACAACGCCGACGAAATGTGTTAATCGCTGTTTGCGCGCTCGCGTTTTTCACCGATTCTCTATTTTTGCGTGAAAATTGCACGAGGTTATTACAAACGCGCTGACGAATATTGTATATGCGAGAGTAATGAACCTCTTGCGACTCGACCCTTTTATTATTAATGTCACAGCGATACTTCAACAACGTAATAACTTTTATACACAAGCTGCAACAAGAGCGGGATAAAATCGTCTCAAAATTAGTTGCCTTATTTCTCATATATACATATATACGTACAGTTTGAACACGGAAATAAGAAAGATTCCTCCGGCTAACACTTTATTGTGCTTTATGAGGCTGTTTCCTCATTGAACGTAACTTTCCATTTCCTTTTCCTCCTTCGCGCGAAATTGCCGATTTCTCGCGCTATATGTTCGCACTTATTTATCTACGCTTTTTTCTCGCTTTTTTAATAACCACAGATTATTTATTTTGTTACAGGTAAGTCACGAGTTTTTCCTTCCTACTGCTACGGATAATGTGTGTGAGTAATTTTTAAACATAAATTTCTTAAATAAAACTTAAAACTTTGTAACGACACAAAATATATCATTCCGGCCAACTGCCTTAGAACAACTTAGCTGGAAAAATCATGCGCCAAGCGAAAAGCGCAGTGTGCCATGCCACTCAATTTGTAATTATATTATGTAAGATCGCCATAACGACCGTTAGACGTAAATTCTCCAATTAAGACTCCCATCATCGTCTCGTATCGATCGATAGTGCAACCAATAAAAAAGATATTGACCATTTCCGATCCACGTTGATCGGCAGCAAATCCATTCGACGATTCCAGTTATCAACGAAACTTAATACGCCGCCATGAGCTATTCACTCCACAATTTCAATCCACTGAATTCGTTTCTGTGAGTACCTGATCAACCTCATTAGGATCAATAGAACAAGAGGGTTAAGCGTTCTCTGCATTTAACCGACTTCATGATTCGCCAACAAACTAGAGAGTAGATCGTTCTCTGTCTCTATCAAGTGTTCTTGGCAATCAGTTTCCACAGAAATCTATAATTAGTGTCGGTAGAACAAGGAGGTAGAGAGTTCTCTGTCTTCGTCGAGCGTTCTCGGCATCCGACACCGCACACTATGCAATGTGCATCACTATCTGTTGAGGATAGAGCGCTCTCTGTCTTCGTCGAGCATTCTCCGTCTCAGTACACGCAGATTCTTGATCTAACAATTTATCGGCCTATTAGAACGCGCTAATGCTTATACACGAGAATAAATCAATCGCGCTGCAATCATGACATCGAAGAATAGTACAACACGGTAAAGCATAGATATGCATAATATTATATAACTGTATATCGAATGACCTCCCTTTTTTCCCGCCGAACAAGTTTAACTCAATCAAATTTACTGATCTATAGCGTACTAAAATTAAGGATTAGGCTGCCTTACTATCGCCGATACTATCGCGCCTACTATTATGCGCCCGCGATCCCACGATGTCAATTGTACCTATACCTACACGCGTCTTTGTACGCGATAATACCGCAAATCCATATTTTATTACTGTTATATTATTTACATAAAGAATTCTCTATTATAACATTTCGTTTGCATTTCTGGACTACCTCTCATTGTCAGTCTCAACCTCTAAGTTTCTGATGAGCTATTCTGATGAGCAAAAAGAACGGTCTGTCATATATTTAATCATCATTTTAGTATAACTGTGACATCTGATAGATTGATTTTATTATCATTATTTTATCGATATAATTTCACAGTTTTCTCAAATTATATACGGAAGAATACGTCATTGCCAATTTAGTATAAAAATTCGCTTACTCAAAAGGTTTTGATTATCTTTACAATTTGTATATTTTCAAAGGTACCTCTTCGATAACGGTCTATGTAAATCAACGACAAATAGCATAGTCAGTGTACACAAAATAGCGTAGTCAAGTACTTTGCAGCAGACGCGAAATCTTTCGCCGCGATCCTCTCGGTCGTTTCAGGAAAGCGAGTTTGCAGGAGCGCGAGGCACGGGGTACAAAGCGCTCGTTAGAATTAATTCGAAAAGACGCATGCCACTCTGTGCGGAAACATAGTTAGTTCCCGGCGACAAAGGCGAATACGACAAAGATGGTGCGGAAAGTCAGTTTCAAAGCTCTTGCCTTGCCTTGTCGGATGGTTGTGCCGCGCGGAAAACCAAGGCGAAATAACAAGACATGTCGCTCGACACGGAAATTGAGCGGCTTTTGTTTCGAGCGCGAACTCCCACGTGCGGTTTGCGATAGAACGCGGAATCTACAATTTATCGCTTCTCGTCGGCATCGTTACTATTTTATCTTTGCACCAATCATGAGTTCTTCACGTTGCCGTCTTAAGATCTTCTTCAGAACGCCTATATATCACGCAGTTCCGATTGTCTTCCTCCATTTTTCTTCTACCTTTAATCGATTCCACGTTTCTTCGTAACGTGGAACTATAACTATGTCAATCGTAACGTCCATTTTGGGAAACCGTGATATTACAGACAAGTTTCTCGTTCATTCTCGCCTTACGTTCATTCGTTCGCGTCGTGGCAAATATTGGACCGGGCTAAGGTAGCGAAGCTGTCGCGAGACCTCCTCGCATGGCCTCGTGTTTCTCGTTCCCCGCCTGCTTTTTATTTTATTTAATCTCACCTGGGAGACGAATAAAGCGAATCGTCCGATGTGGAGAGTAACCGGAGAAATACCCGGCACGTTCCTTATCGCCGTCGACCTAAATTACGACGTCCGTTTCGAGTCGGACTTACCTCTTCCGACCGACCGCCTCTTCCCGATTCTTCCTTTATAATCAGTTTGATGCGACGGGAATTTTAAGGCCGTCCGACCGTGTTCTCGCGTCTGGTATCGCGGGACAGTAACGTACGTACGTACGTGCCCGGCGCGAATCGAGCGGGCTTATCACGTAACGAAACGTACGTGCGCGCCCGTTCCGTGTCGGTCGTCTCTTGGCATTAGCAGCGAGTTCTCAAAGTTCGCGGCCGGCCCTGCAGCCCGCAATCCATTCGCTTTCTCCCGTGCAACCTGGGATTTAGGAATCCACTGCTACTAATCGCCGTCGGGATAATCCGATTATCGCCCGGCGCACTCTTAATCCTAAACTCGTCGATGCACCCGTGTCAAACGCATCTCTGTCTTCTTCGTTGCCTGTAGACAGGAAATCTTTTATTGAGTTGCGAAACTCTAGACTTCGGAAAACGCGCAAAGAAATTTAAGGCCGTTTGAATTCTCACTATCGTTAAAAGTGGAAATATTAGATATGACGTCGTGGAATGGTCTCTATTTATTGAAAAAAGTTTTGTTCATTAAGACTGAAGTGTCTGACTAAATTCCCAAGAAGTATAACTATGTCTTACAACTCGGATAATAAACAGACGCATAAACTTCGTCAACTACGTGCGCGTTTGTGAAATTAAATTCCGCCGGTGTCATCGGAAACAATTTTACCCGACAAACGGGATAATTAACACGCTACAGTCATCGTCCACGTCGAGCGCAACATTCATCCCGAATTCTCTTGGCATTTCACAGTGATATGTCCGTTACCCTCCTTCGTCCAAATTCGTACACGTTTCACGATGAGTTCCCTAAAAGTTCGCTAACGCGCGTGCAAGTGAACATTACAAGAACATGCCCGCAAGGACCTTGGCCCAAATTAATCCAGACAAACCGGCACGTTGATATTAACAGGTTGATATTAACAGACATATAGTAAGGAAAAGAAATTAATTTAGAAAGAAACTCCTGATGGGGCGTTTTCATCTTTACTTAATGAGAAAAGTTTAACGTTTAAGAAAAATGCGAGTGTAACGTTGTAACATTTCATGATATTGAGAGAAATGTCATCTTTCTCTCAATAATATTTTCCTAAACATTGTGATGTTTAAACACTTTGTCGTAAAACGTAACATAATGACCGCTTTAATATCCTGGAAATAATTCACGAATAAAAATTTTAGTTCTTCGTTTTATTCATATAATTATTATGAGAGCGCGTTTGGTAGTTTTCGCTTCGTAACAACATCCGCGCGGTTATTTTGCAATCTCCTGTAAAGCGGTATAAAAGCGACGCCGTGCGAAAAGCGAGTGCTGCGCTGGCAGAGGCAGGGTTGCAAGCTGGTAAATAATTGCAAAAGAGCCGGCCGGTAGAGTGGGCGACTCATTTCAGGTACACGCTCCTCTGTTCAACGGGTAACGAGCTTTGCGTAGTAACCCTAATGGATATTACCCTGCCCGCAATGCATATTAAATTATAACCGAGTCTATCCGAACTTCCGCTCTCGTTATGTTCGCATGATGCTTTACGACTCTTGACTCTTGAATTTGCAAACATCATTGGTAAACAGACTGAGTGATAGATGCGAGTGACAGTGGGTTTAAGATTTCTAGTTTTTTCAAAGAAACAACAATTTAGTGTTTAGTCGCGAGGAACAAAACATTGTGACACTTATATCGACATTCAATTTTTATATAACCTCGTATCTTTTTGAATAAATATTTATCTTTATGTGCCCAAAAATTGTCTAAAAGTTTTATATTAAAATTTTCTTTTATACGGAAACGATACGTGTTATTATAATTTCTTTTTTAGAGATTTTTTTGTAGTATTCAGATTGGCGCATCATTATTTGTTGGACGTCAGCGCTTATTCTACAATACGAATGAATGAAAAATACGAAAAATACGAAAAATTCGCACTATGTGCATTCGCGGCTATGCGGTATCTGTGCCGGCTAGATCATTCATATCCGCTTTTACGTGCGCAAATGCATTCTCATCTGCGTCTTCGAAAATCTTTGATCTTGCATCGGAAATTTTTCATATATCCGAACTGCATCGTTCGCATTCCGTTTTGCGCATTCGTACCTTGTGCGGTTAATGCACAATGCACTCTCCGGAGGAGGCAAGCGGCGAAACGTTTCTAAAGCGATCGACATCAGTCGCGAAGTCAAAAGTGTCATTCAAGAACGATGGTATGTGCATTAGAAAATGACATTCGACGAAAATGCATTGGAGTTAACACGGTTGAGAAATATAAGAACACTTGTGAAATGTTGATGCATGAAATATGAGAAAGCCTACTTTTTGCAGTAGACATCACTTTCATTGATCAGGCGTTATAAATAAAACGGTAATCTTATAATTTTTCTTGACTTTAGGAAACAGGTATACCTTACTGGTATATCTTCGATGAACGAAATAATTATCATATATGCTAATGAATTAATTATCATAAAAATTGAGGGCCTTCATGTAAGAGGGATGTAAGTCGACTTTTTATTACAAAAGAAAGATAAGTAAACTAGTAAGTTATTATATAAGTTTGACAAGCGCATTCAAAAAGACCATCAAAGGCATTTTTCAAGCTTGACTCTCAGTTTTCTTTGAACAGTCAACAGGTATCAGCAAGATGACGACTATGGATAGCGACGATTATGACTCTGACTTAACTGATTTTTGTAACAAAATAGGGAAAAAACGAATTTTTATAACACATCTTTTTATTTTAGTAATTGGTTACTATCAAAAGTTACCATCAAAAAGTCGTTTTTCTTAAAATAGATTTTTTTACTTACATCCCTCTTGCATGGAAGTTCTCAATTATTATATATAATTTACAAGGGCTTGACAACTAGCTATCACCAAATGTCCACATAAAATCTTTAATTATGCAATTCAAAATACTTTATATAGGCTGGGCTTCACCCAGGATGCGATTTGTCAGATTTTGCAAATATTCGCTCCAAATAGCTTATCGATCGCAATATCGCATAATCGAGTGCATTAATAGTGTGCATCCGGAGTCATAAAGATATTTTATGTCATATATACCAATTCTTTTTGTTCTTTTCAACTAATGCAAGCAAATAATTGAATCAATAGTATAATAGTGTAAACAAATAGTTTCTTAAATATTACAGAGAAATTTGATCAAGTGCAAGCTATTCGACTATTTTATACATATATATCGGTTATAAGCAAAGCAATGTTCGGATTTTATATATGAATTTATTGTGAATATATATATTGCGCATTCAAATTATCAAACTTTTCTATCCATACCTATCACGTCTCGCTCAAACACTTTTCACTAGAAATTTTCCGCCTTTCGCATTACGCGATGTCAGCCCAACGTTATTCAACGAAACCGAGCGAGGGGCGGGAAAAGAAAGTGACCGTAGTGTGAATCCGTGAGAGGGGTAGATAAAGCGTTTCACGCACTACATCACTCCTAATGGAAACAAGAGGGTAACGAAGGATCGTGGGCGCGAGATAGGTTGAAAGTCGGGGCGGAGTGAGGCCGGAGCATTTGATGGCGCGCAACGTAAGTCACTACACTTACGTACGTACCGAGTGCAAAGGTCTCAGCAGCAGACGCTTTCTCTCCTTTACCGCCCTTTCCTTCGACCTTCATCATCACGGTTACGCGCTATTCTTTTTTATTTCCGACGCTGCGTATAAATTACAGAGCGCATCACGAGTTATATCTCGTTGCCGAGATTCTTCTTTACGACTCTTGTTCCACTCTTGTCTGCTCGAGAATATTAGAGAGATGCCACGGGGCATAGGTAGACTACGTATCTTGATGTTTTTTAATTACGAGAGCTACGTTCGCGATAATGTTACACCGATAACTACCTCCGATGTCCAACTTTCTGTCCTTCGCTCGTCGATATCAATTGCGAATATTTAAACGTCTTTCGCTCTTCTATACTTTAGCTTTTCTCTCTATTTTTTTTTTGTAATTTTGTGACTTAAAATTTATATCATGGGCGCGGTGCTTTAGATCCTGTATCGCGTTTTTCGCCTTAATGTGCAAAAGTATAATCTCGCTCGCTTTAAAAAGGGAAGGAAAACCATACGTCGAAAGAACTCTCTATAGCTTGAGAACGGAAACGTCATCCCTTTACTTTGCTCGCTGGCATGTAAAAAACGCTGCAGATTTAAATGGTAAGAAGAAGGGTCGTTTTTCAACGATGCGGAAATTCCGCCTAAGGCTTAATGCCTAGCCTGCGAATACACCTGTCATCGCGTGTGTTTTCTTCAATAAAGCAGAATTTCTGTTTTTAATACGATACTTCATGTTGCATGTAAAATATTTTTTTTTCTCGAATTACTAAATGTCACTCTTGATTTATAAAAGTTTACACTTTTATTTTCCACTATATTTTTTAATTTATAATTTTTAACCTATGTTATTATTCTTCAATTTACAAGTGTATGATAACATTTTCACGTATATTATGTATATAATTTTTTGCACGCTATTAGAAAGCATGAATTAGGATATATTTCAGAATTGTGATACATCGAATGTTCTTTGATATGTTTGTCTTTGCATTTTATCACTTTTTCAAGCAAAACTTACTTTCTATAATGAGATAGTTAATACAAAGCAGCCTTATCTCCGTCTAAAGAATTCATCATCTCGTCGCGCTATCAAACAAGCGAAGTTCTCGATAGACGCGAAAACATTTAGACGTCCAGCAAGTCGGCCGTAATATCCGCCGCTTTACCATCCCCGCCGTCCCTGATGGCCACCGTCGCTTACGGTTCGACGGGCAAAGCCAAGGGATGATTTTTCCGTTTTCTCGTTGCGCGGCAGTGGGAGCGGCGCGGTAGATGAGTCCGTCGTGGAGTTGTTTGAAACCCGCGCGACGGCGGGGATGGCGGGAGAGCTGCGCCGGAGATACAACAACGCGACGGCGGTGGATCGGAGGGGTGTAGATCGCGCGAGCGCGCGCGCGTGGGGGTAGATCTTGCGCCGTCCACTCCAGCTGGCAGCATCCCTTGCGGCACCCCTCTAGCTGGCAACCCTCTCCAGCACTCGGCAGTCACTCGCGCGGTTCGCAACCCGCGGGGTCCGCTCCCTCTTTCGGGACTGCCAGTGCGTTCCTCGGCACTCGGCGCGAACGGTCACGTTGTCGTTGGTTTCCTGACTGACATTCGATAATCAAATCCCGTCCTTCTCTCTCAGATCGTAGTTACGCTTTTGACAGATCTGATAAATCGTGGATCTTCAATTTTTAGCACTTTTTTAACATGGTAACATTTGCTCTTGAAGTGAATTTCTTGTTGAATCGTTCAATCTCGGTCCATAGGTAGGAAATAATTTTCTCATCTTTTCGACTTCTTCAGACAAATAAAATTTATTTGTAAAAATTCTAATAAACGTTTCGTGGTCAATCCAATATGATATGCGCTCTTGTTTCGCGGTTTACACGAATTCAGAAATCATCCCTGTTTCTTTTTCACAGTTAAGTGGAGTTATTGTATATCGAGACAGATTGAAGCGTAACGAAGCGAGGAAATAATAAGTGGAAAGAAAAGTTTCATCGTGACCGCAAAATGTTGCTTCTCTCGTGACGTTTTCTCAATAGGACTCCGACTGTTATTTTTAATCAACGAGCTCATACGCTTCACGTTACGGGATTATTAAACACGAGACTTGCAGATGTATAACATTGATACTTATAATATAAATAGTATTCGTCCCGTTTCCCTATTATTAGACGGCGTATATACAACAAGATATTACCTCCACGCGTACCAATCTCGACCATCGCGGGCTGGTACCCACCCGTACACTTAATCGCCTAATCGCGAACGAGGAACTTCGTTCAATAAGGATGCATAATGCTTGTTGTATCGCATGGCAGTCACGAGATATCGAGCCAATCGTGCCAGTCAAAGTGCAATATAAAGCAGTCAATCGAGATTACATCACTAACTGTAATTTCACAGTTGTGATTACATCTTTAAAATCCTATTTTTATTTTCCTTAATTGTGCCATCAAAAAGTGTTAGGCGTACAATAGCAGACCGCTTTGAATATAATGACGAATGCGATAAAATCATTGCAAACTTATGTTCGGATTAGTTCACAGTGACAAGTGTAAACGCGAGAGGCAATTATGTAAATGCAGTCGTCGTAATTGCATGCAAGCAGCGTTGAAAGACGAACCGCCTGTTCAAGGCCACGCTAGATTTATCCGTCACGTGGCATTTTTCGATTGCCGCTGGCTTTTCTCTTCGTTCGAACTCGAAACTCGGAGAAACTTTTAAATTCCACTTCTTTTGAAAGACTTCGACGTGTCTAAACAAAATCAATAGATCATCTGATAGATTTACTTTATCGTCGTTTCTTTATTGAGCTTGTCATGGCTTAAATCGAACATGATAAATTTATTGAAATGTTATAATTTTCGACAACTTTCTCTTGCGACCTTGCTTGTGTTAAAATATATCGAAAAAATCAAGGAAAGATAATAATTCTATTTTTTTTTAATGGTTAATTCAATTTACTCTTTTATCCTATTTCAATCAGCCGATCCTAAAATTAGATCTTCCATTTGCGAGATTGATTGAAACAGAGCTTCCACAATTAACTTTATTCACCTTCGACCAGTAAATTCCCATTCGAAACTGATCCCTCTCTCATTGGAACTTTTTCCACGAAGTGATCAGTCGAATCGTGCTCGCGAGACGATCAAATCGACGCGAGAATCGCAAAGTGTCGATTACTGTAATTGTTGAATGTGGCTGATCGTTGTGGTAAGAACTGGAGAACGGCTGTCAACCTGGAGTGCCAGTGCGGATCACGTGTGGCGCCCGTCTTCATGGGGATGGGCTTTAACGAGAAGAAACTGAGGAGATTACGAAGATTGCGGCTCTTCGGCCGCGCCAAGGTCTACCTCACAGTCCACTGGCCGCAATTGGTGGGTGTAAACTACTCTTCTCCTTTTGTATGATTTGTGATTTTATTTCCATATTTTCTATCTTATTTCCAATAATAGCGATTCGAGGATTAAGCTTTGCATGATTCTTATTACTTTTTGTTATTAAAATCTTAATACCCCAGTAATTAAACAAAATACTATAATTTTTTATAGATTTTTTTGAAGCTAGTAAATACATAGGTACAAAAATATTCTACCCAATTGTAATCAACGAGACAAAAAAGTCATAAATAATAAATTGTTGTGTTAATCGAAATTAAGTGAAAACGAATCAATTCAAGGAGAATTCTATGATGATTTGAGTAGTTCTACTCGTGAAAGAGCGAGATCAGAACACGAGATTCTACGACGCGAATCACGTAGAGTGCGCTCATCTTCGAAAGAATGAGCCTTAACGATAACAACCAAGACAATGGCAGTTGCTTGACCCGCTGAGCTTATTTTTATCTTCCGCCCGGCTAAGTACTAACGATTTTCAACCCGTGGATACGGCGTTCTCACCATTCGACACAGATTATTTTGCTCTCGACATAGTTTCCATTATGTAAACCATATTTTCGTATTTTAAATAACGATGAACTCGTCGCGATATAATTAAATATCAATCAAATAAAATCATTCTGATCCAATCATAGACGTTTCTGCATTAGTTTGATGCATACCCTTCGGGTTAAGATTTATATGTGCTTTAAATTCATATTGTAATCATAAATATTACGTATTTTACTTTATTTCAGTCTACTTAAGAGATATTCCCGTTAACGCTGTCACGTTTTAGAATTGCGACGATAATCCTCGAGAAGCTGACGACTATTAATTTCATCTGGCTACCCCTGATTTTATCTTCGAACAGTGCGACACGTTTTCTTGCGAAGAACGCTAAAGAGCGCGACTCTTTTTGATCCCGCTCGTCAATTGTGGCAATTAAAAGCATTCCAAGGTCGCCATTCGTCTCGCACCTTCCCGCGTTACACGTTTAATTAGCTGTGCCCAACACCGATTTTAAAAACTATCGCAATGTCGACTTTAAAAGATTCGTGATTACCCCGAAGAGCACTATCTGTCCTTCGAGAATTCGTTAAATGCTGGTTTTCGACGCAATTCTGTATGCAAATCTCATAGTTATCACCGCGCAATCGGAATGCATAAGGTCTCTCCTATCTTCGTGCTTTTCTTCTGAATCTCACTACTGCATGCGAACGAACGAGCATGTCTTTATTCTACATTACGATAATGCATATTAAGATCCAGAAGTATCAAATACATAAGATGCTGAAAGGAATTCTAGAGGAGCAAAGTCCACATTTCAGATAAGCAACGTTTAAGCGGAGAACTGTCACAATTTTAGAATAAAATATGTGGATATTAAAATATATTTTAATGCTAGAGAAAAAGAGAGAAAGAGATTGCACGTGTTTCTCTTTATAGATAAAATACTAGGTAATATTTAAAACACATCGATAGCGCTAAGTAATATTAGATAACGCGTAATCTGGACC